>NW_022994125.1:0-56600 GCF_012275295.1 Melopsittacus undulatus | reverse complement strand
TGTTGAATCAAACTGCATGTAGGTTAAACCAGCACTGTACATGGATTTCTTGTTGTCTTTCCTATTCTTTATTTTTGTAACATTACTAAGCTCAAAAGATTCCCAAATGCATATGGGACACACACATAGGTATACTGAAATAAATACACTCTATTCCATGCCCCCAGTATTAGAATTTAGTCTACAAAACACACGATATCCAAGTTAATGCCCCAATCTAATATTTAATCCACTCAGTTGTAGGTTAGTGTTGTAAGATTTTGCAAATTATTTATGACAAGTAATAACTAAATAATCAGCAATTTAATACAGGGTGGGGTTTTTTTGTTTGTTTGTGGATTTTTTTAGTTTTGCATTTTTTTTACTCTGCTTTGACAAGCACGATATATTAGGGATACAGCTGCCTTCCTAGAAGAATATTTAGGTTTTTATTGTTTTTATTTGCACACTTAATTTCTTCATTGGTCTTTGGAGTATTGTGAACTACTTAATAGGTATGGGCACACAGATTCCACCAACATTAATAGGCATCGATGTGTGGAAAGGGTTTACCACAGATCTTGTGGCTTGGGATCAGATTTCTTCATTATTGTGCATATGTTAACTTCTGCATGATCTTAAAAACAGCCATCAATTGACCAGAGGTTAGCCAGGGAGTTGCTGAATAACACTTTGAATTCAGTTAAAATCACTCAGCTATGTACTTTGTCAGGCCTTGTAGCTGTTTGATTTATTTTCAGTGCCCTCCATCATCTTTCTTCTTTTCTTCCTTTCTTCTATTACGGCTTGTACCTTCTTGTTGTGTCCACAGCTATTAATGCTGGCTTATCTGTGAGCCAGAGCTCGCTCTCACTTTGAGTTCTTATTGCAGACTGCCTCACTAATGGTGTTGCCGTGACCTTTTGAATTTCCACAATTATAAATGGCTGTGTTCAGTATAGTGGGTAATTCTGCACATAGCTGCACCTAAATCCAGAGAGAGACCACAGCATGCTGACTGATCTTCCTGCTAAAAGAGGGCTTTGAGGAGGCAAAAGGCTTTCTCTCTATTATCTGTATCCTCTGCTATAAAAGCTTTATTCACAGATACTTGAAACTGAGACTAGACGTGCACTGAGAAGCCGTGCAGAATATAGATTAGGTGTGTGCTCATGTTGACCTGCCCCCCAGAAGGGGAAGCTGTATGATCCTGCAAATGTAGTGCTCAGTCTCCATGGGACTGAGAACCCTGGAGGGGCCACACTCAAAGCTCATCAAATGGATGGAAATCCTGCTTCAGTTGTTGGGGAGCTGGCCGTCCTCATCTGCTGGGTAGCGGGGAATTAGGTGAGGGGGGAACTGAGGGAGGGAACACCTGAAGCTGCAAAGCTGCGGGAGCTTCTCTGCTGCAGTTCCAGCTCCTGGAGGGGCCACGCTCAGAGCATCATCGAAGGATGCTGCTTTACTTGTCAGGGAGCTCGCTGCCCTCACCTCCTGGGCAGAGAGTGGCAGTAGCCAGAAGGAAAAGGATGCAGGGGCGGCTCTGTGCTCTGGAGCTGCCACTGCCGAGCACAGGAAGGATTCTTGCTGCGAGGATTCATCAGGCCAATGGCATTTTGCTGTTGTTGGAAGCCCCTGAGATGGCTCCAGGTAGAGGCAGAAAAGGCAGTGCCAGTGTCCCCTTGTCCCCTTAGAGCCATAAGCAGCCCGTGGAGCAGGAGCAGGTCTTGCTCACGTGCTCAGGGAGTAGCCGATCGCCATCCCTGGGGTCAGGAAGGAATTTTCCCCCGGGGCAGATTGGCACCAGTCCCCGGGGGTTTTTTGCCTTCCTCTGAGCACTGAGCATGAGCACTTGTCAGGGCTCCTGGCTCCATTCTGGCCGCGTTATGGCCTGGTGCTCGTGCTCCACGAAGGTGGCCCCTGGTGTCCTGCAGCTCTGGGGGGGGGAAGGGCTTTTTTCCCCCCAGGCTGGACTTGCAAGCGTCCCTGGGGTTTTTTGCCTTCCTCCGCAGCCGAGCACAGCCCCTTCATGGGGCTCCTTTGGGTTACTGTGGCCCAAAGCAGCTGCTCGTGCTCCACGCAGGTGGCCCTCGTGCCCCGCATCCGGGGGGAGGCAGCCTTCTGCCTCTGGTGGCCCTAGAGTGGCCCCAGGACTTGCTGCTGTCCTCTGGAGCATTGAGCACCACCCCTTGTTAGGGCTTCCCTGGCCCTTTCTGGCTGGGTTCTTCTTGCACTGCTCTCACACCAACCACAGCACTGCTCCTGCCCTGGCTTTCCTTTCTCAGGCTGCAAGGGAGACTCTTTCCAGCTAAACTGAAGGGTCTAAACTAGACCAGACTGAAATTAACTAAGCTAAACTAAATTAAATAACTTTCCTTAGAAAGAAATAAAATGCTGTTTCCTGCGGTAACCATTCTGATTTGTGTCTTTGAAAGTGCTTTTGGTGCTGAAATTCCCTTGGCATTTCAGGTAAAGAAGGATCTCCCCATTGTACAACTTGTGAGTGCAGGGAATGGTACCCAATAAAATGGAATAGAATAGAACAGAAGAGAGTGGAATGGAACTGAACAGAATACAACAGAAAGCTCTGCTCTGTTGTGCATACAGAATCACAGGATAGTCAGGGTTGGAAAGGACCTTAAGCTCATCTAGTTCCAACCCCCCTGCCATGGGCAGGGACACCCCACACTAAACCATGCCACACAAGGCTTTGTCCAGCCTGGCCTTGAACACTGCCAGGGATGGAACATTCACAACCTCCCTGGGCAACCCATTCCAGTGCCTCACCACCCTTACAGGAAAGAATTTCTTCCTTATATCCAATCTAAACTTCCCCTACTAAAGTTTGAACCCGTTACCCCTTGTCCTATCACTACAGTCCTTCATGAATAGTCCCTGACCAGCATCCCCATAGGTCCCCTTCAATACCTGAAGGCTGCTATGAGGTCTCCACGCACGCAGCCTTCTCTTCCCCAGGCTGAACAGCCTCAGCTTTCTCAGCCTGTCTTCATACGGGAGGTGGTGTGCTTGGAAATACGGAATGGTGAGGAATTCCTCTATGCTCTCTACCTTTCTTTCTGCAAGTTCATGCACATGGAGCCCAAAGCCCTTTCCTTTCACCTTTGGGATCGCCACACACAAATGACTGTATGTGGTAGAAAAGCCTTTATTGATCGGTCTGAACATGCAGATTGGTTTCCAGGGACACGCCACAGCAGTGGCCAGTGTGTGGTTGCCGTGGTCAGGACATCCCCTGGGGCCTGCTGGGCACACGCACAGCCTCAGGGCCAGCAGCCCAAAGGCCTTTCTCCAAGGGATGCTGGGTGAAGGGGCGGCAGCAGCAGCAGGGCTGCGATGGGCGGGGCTGCAGGGGCCCCGTCACCCCCGTGTCCTAGTGCCGGCACCCGGCAACGCAGCATCACAATGCTCTGGGGCACTAGAAGGCAGCGTCCTCCCGTGTCCCACTGCCAGGGTGGCCGGCGCTGCCAGCAGGACAGAGCTGGCAGCCTGAGGGCACCCGAGGGGGATTCCTTGAGGCAGCGGGGCAATTACCGGGAGGGGGGAGGGAGTTCATGGGGGGAACACTTGAAGCTGCACGAAGCTGCAGGAGGTTCTGTGCTGCAGTTACAAATACATGGTGTTACAGATGACAACAGTGCCTGTTACACTCCTGCAAGAGCTACAGAAAGCTCTGGACGAGGACAGGCGATGGCAACAGCTCTTGAGTTAGGTGTGCGGATTAATTGCAACCCAGCAAAATCAGTAACAGCAGCTTCTTACAGCAGACAAGTGTTTAGATGACCCACCAGCTGTGGGGCCAGCACAACCCTGAGAGGCACAGCTTTGATGGAAGAGCCACATCTGAACTGCTTCTAAATCTGCTGTAGCTGAGGAGCTACAAGTGGCTCTTTAGTGTCAGGGTTCTTGGGATTTTTCAGGGTAGTTCCTTATGGGTCAAAGTTCAAACTTAAAACGGACTCGGGAGTTGACTAATAGTAGAGAGAGGGAAAAAAAAAGACAGATGATGTAGAGACATAAATACATAACTTTTAGGTACTTAATCCACTAGGGGGGATCCAATGTTGAAAGCTATGTCTCAGATTTTCTGTTAAACCCAGGGAGGCATTTGAGTGTCCCAGAATTACCTGAAAAGCCTTTGTAGTGGTACTGGTGTTTATTCTACCATCTTTAAGCTTCCAGCTGAAGTGCCTCTACCTGCTTTATAGTGAGTGAAGACCTGTGACTCCAGGAGACAGAGGTTCTACTTAGCATCCAAGCTAAGCTCTCTGGAAATGGCTGCCTCTGTTGACGTAGACCAAACCTTAGCTTAAGCTTAAATATTTCTGCTGTGTATTTAAAGGTAGGTGAGAAGAATGTTGAGATACCATAGTGTGAAAACATTTTTATCTGTTGCTATTCTCTCAAAACCCAACACATATCTCCCTTTTAGGTGGCAATAAAAAAGTCATGATAAATGTGCCCCCTCATATTATAAAGTAGCTTGCTGAGTACATCACTTCCTTAGAAAATGAGACACCTGGGTTTAATTCCCTTCTATGACTCAGATGCTTAATACTTACCCCAGGGGAACAAACAAACCACTTACCTCTTGTTGACCTTGAATCCTGGCCTCCAGTTTACAGGCCAACATCAACATCTTGTTTTTCATTCCAGCTTTTGTATGTGTTCTCAGACATTATTTGGCAAGCCATTCCACTGGCTTTGCCAGAGATATTGCAATGCTCCAGACACAAATATTTTGGCCAAATTAGAGAAAAAAATACCATTAGACAAAGTGACTTGAAATTTTTGGGAATAAATAGCATATTTGTTGCAACAGGAATGAATAATCATGGAAAAAAAATCAGGTTCCTAAATGTCAAATATTTTGAGCATCAACAGTGTGTTTTATTTTACTTGCCTAGTCATGAATTGGACCCGTTTTCTCTGTACAGTTACCTCCTGGGTTGACATTTTTAATAGAAAAAAAATGCTCATGCTCTCAGTGTAGTTTGTTCTTGTGCAGAAGTACCTGTAGATCCATCACAGTGTGGTCTCCCTGGGAATGGGCACCTAAGAATGAAACAACTTTCCTCAAGAAAATCTATGTGAGGGCTGAGGGAGGTTAGTTACACTGATCTTCCCTTCAGTATATTCTTAGCTCTTGCCATGTGGTCTTACTGTTGGTGATCTATGGGAAGCTGATTTCTCCTTCTGGGTAAGAAAGGTGAAATCTGAGTCTTGGAAATGTCAGTATATGTTCATAAGAAGCATGGTAAATGCACAGCAAGGCCTCTGCTATTGAGAAAGGTAGGATCCACTGTTTATGGGGGTACAATTGATTTGCTTATATATAGGAAAACTCAAGCACCTTGAACATACGAGATTTGTTCTACAGCCAATATGATTCTTCTCCAGCAGCCCTATCTAGTTCTAGAGTTGGCTGATAAGGTGCTGTTCAGTTGGGTTATGCATAGACAGCAAAATCTAAGGAGCCTCCTCACATACAGTAGTCCAGAAACTCCAGACAAATGGATATATCCCTCAGTTTTCCTCTACCAAGAATTCTCACATCAGAAAAAGGAGCTTGTTCAGGACAGCCTAGTTACATGCAAGCCCAAAGGAGTGGCCTACGTGTAACATGTAGATAGTAATGATTCAGGAGACAAATCCCACTGAGCATTAAATCCTGAAGGCTTCACTTCCTTTTCTCTCCTCAGTCCTGGGTTCAAACTGAATAAAAATTGAATGAGAATCTCAGGATATGGCAAACATTGATATAGAATAGTGTTGAAACTCTCAAAATATTTTTGAAAGTCTAAATAAAATGTATTTTTACAGAAACTGGTTTTGTAACATCAAAGCAAATGTATTTTCCTCTGAGAATTCATTAATTGCTGCTTCTGGATCTCATTATCCAGCTGCATTTTACTGAGGTGTTCTGGCTTGAAGTCCCAGGTAAATTCTGTGAATCCTGAAGTTTTCAAGAATGTGATCTTAGGAGCCAAACTTTTAAAAAAACAGGGTACACATCATGCTGCTGGGTTGGCTCCTGACGATCCTGTGTACCTTTAAGCTTTCTGCCACTTGAATAATTCTGGTATAGTTTTCTTGTTCTCTTCTATAAACTTCTTATGCGAAGCCTGGGCATCTTTCTCAGAAACAGGGCTTTAGTGCCTAGAAGCCTGAACTTGCTAGAAGCAATGGTGATCCCTTGGTGTCCTTCGCATGCAGTTGCTCTTTCTCAGAGCTCTGACTGGGGATGCAGAAAAAAGCATCCAGAAAATGTTAATTCTTTACTTTACCTTGCACAAGAAATCAGAACCAAAGTGTCTCCACATATACCTGTGCTCCAGTTTTCTTTTTGCTCTGGAACTGTCTTTGGGCTTGGAGTGCCCACAGTCCTCCTCCTGCAGCAATGGTACTCTTCTCCTTCCAGTGTCTCTGCTCTGGCATGTAGCTAGCTTTCTGCCTCCTCTCCTGGACAGACCTTTTCTTCTCTACTCAGACCAAATTTCTCTGTGTCAAAACTATAAAAGGCCTCCTCAAATGATCCAAGTCCCCTCTCAATACTTCCTTGCTTGGTTGCTTCTCTCTTGAAATCTAGGTTTAGGAAAGCAGCTGGTTAGTGTGATAGTGAACATTTTATCCCATGAAATTTCCATGTGAACAGAGGATGGCAAAAATTTAATGACTAAAAGAGTTCAACCAGTCTGTAGAGTAGGCTGGAGATAGGAAGACAGCCTGAAGTGGGCTGGAAGTTTTTTTTCAGGGATTTTATAGACTCTTCCCTGTTATTCCGTCTCCTGAAGTCTCAGTGGTGTTTTTCATCATGAGACTGGGAATGAAATATATCTACTGCAGCTGACATGCTCAGGGCTGTCTTGCTGTGGCCTGAGATGTGCATGTGAAGTCACCTAGGAGACCTGATGCACGTACACAGTCCCACCACATGGCCAAAACTGATGTATGTGGTGGTGCATATAGTGACCATGGTAGAAGAAGGACCTTCTTAATACTCCTATTATGGGGCATGTGTGGTTATATGAGTGAGAAAGTTAGCAGCGAATAGCTGATGAACATCTCTGTAACACGTTGTGTGACACTTGCTGGCAGAAGGTGGCATCACTGCTCAGCTCTTAGCCTAAATCACTGTCATTGGGAATTTGAGTTCAAAACAAAAATGATGAGATAAAACAGCCAATAGAGAGGAAAGACAAACTCTGTGTATGAAGTGAAATTGCATTTTTCACAAATTATACACTGAGAATTCATAATATCAAGCTGTTTTTAAATTGTGTATACAAAGATTCAACAAATCATTGCATAACCATTTACAGCCAGTTATGTTGAAGTAATAGGCACAAACTTCAAAATTCCTAATTCTTTTATCCCTGAAGAAATTGAATATTTAGTTTATTGTGGACATCATCCTTCAGACATTTTTTTTTTGCAGAAAAGTCAATGAAAGACTGGTGACCTGACCATATATCAGTCATAGTGGAATGAATTTGGCTAATGTTCAGTAGGGACCCTATAAAGACACTAAAAAGCATATGAGTACATGTACTGGCTTAGCAAATATTCAATGATAAATTGAGGTGACATTCATTCCCAAATAATTAATTATAAATTGTTCATCTATTCTCTGTTGATTTAAAAGTTATTTGCCAGTTTTATCTTTTTAATTTGGTATCCTATGATTTACAAGTGAAACATCTCCCTGTTAAAAGAGAGCTTGATATTTCTAGAGAGACTCCTATAGAATGAGTAATGAAGTACTTTTTATTAAATTACAGTGAAAATCAAAATCTCACTACCAGTATTTCATGGAGGGTTTATCTTACAAGGAAATGCATATGGGGTTGAACCAGTGTGAGAAGAAATCTTCAGGAGTAGAGATGGTAATCTGCCTCTACAAAATGAAAGAAATGCTGGTGTGATAAATAAAACTCACTTTCAAAAGCAAATGCAGTATTTACTCATTCAATTTCTAGGGCTTGTCTATACTCACCATATCACCAGACAAACAATATATTACATTATTTCTGTTATTTCTTATATACTTACTGTACATTGTACCCAGAGACACTGGACAAGCTGTGATATATACTGTACAGACATGAGATACGCAAAACAACTAATCTGCTAGCATAGAACTGAATATGAATGCTATCCTATTGTGGGAAAGGGGACAGAGATTGTTATTTGTATTGTAAGTAGTTGGAAGGTGTTCAAGTGCTGCTGTAATGGATAAAATATGACATAAGTGGATAGATCCAGAGGTGATTCCAGAGATTTATTCCTGAGAACATAATTCTACTCTACACATCAGCATTCTGTGATACACTTAACAAAAAACAAAAAAAAATGCTTGTGCATTTGCATTGTTATTTTACAGGTTTATGAGGGCACCCTACAACTCCTTAGTTGAGATTTTTTTTTGTTATAATCAGAATACTTTCGTAGGTAGTAAAAAATAATTTATGAGAACATAAACACTGAAAATCCCTCTCAAAATCCTTCTGGCTGGCTTAGCTTTTGCAGAATTACCAAGGCTTATTTTATTACTACCAATTTCATGTTTTAGGCTTCTTTGCAGTACTGTGTTAGTCTTCAGGTAAGGTAGCCACCTTTGCAGCTGCAGTTACTCTGAGCTCATGTCTTTTACCTCCATGGAAACACTTTCAGTGCTTTATAAGGTGTATGGGTAAGGCAACAGTGAGGATTAGGCAGGAGACAGCAAGAGGAGAGGCATGTTTGCTTGAAAGCATGAGCATTAGCGGAGGAAAAGGCAGCAGTATGACAGCGTATTTGTAGAGCAGAGATGGCAACTATTGGTGCATGTGGCACTGAGATCCATGATGTGTGCCAAGGTCTGAGTTATCTAAGTACGGGGTGATCTTCAGAACAGTTTGTTCTACCACACACAGTTACTTGCTAGACATAAATATTTTTTGATACACAGCCTAGTGCCAGCCCAGTCTGTTATTAACAGAATACAGTCTGTACTACATACTTCTGTTCACTTTGTATTCAAGAGTGTCAGTGGTTATGTAGCCTAAGGGTGCCTTTGATCACTTTGTTGGCTGGAACTAAAACTTCCACTTTGACATACTTTCACACTATTACCAAGGTTGAGTGCGACTGCAGTGAAGATGGGGTAGTGGCAGTTGTACAACATGCACTATGCTGAGCAGTGATAATGTGTTAGGCTGCTGCTTCTCTCTGCTCATCAATCCAGCCTGGAGATGGGCAGTCTTACTGCTTTCAAAACACTCTTTTCTGCTTTCAATGGGACCTTCACCTTTGTTTCTGGAAACAGAGGAATGTGAAAGTGGCCAAGGGAAACTCATGTCTTCTTGTGAGGTTGTTCCAGGTAAGAGTGCTTCTGCTAGAGCATCTCCTGTGGTCAGGACCTGGCATCCCTGAAGGTGAGCTTCAAAGGCAAAAGACTTCTAGGGTGCTGCTCGAACCCCATACACACATTCTGCCCAGTGTCTTTACTGTGGTAAGCCTTCCTAGGTGAAAGAGTGCTGTACAGTGTATGTTAACATCTTCACACAATTCCTTAAACTTCAGAAAGTATCACAGAGGAATTTAGAGAAAGTAAACAATCAAATAGTTGTGATGGAGGAGCCAAAATAAAAATAAAAAGTATGCAAGTCCCAGAAAAACGCTGGTAAACCAGAAAAACCTAATGCAAAACTTTGTGCCATAAGGGTCTAAGAAATTAATTTCTTTGCCTGTCATTCATTTCCTCTCATTTATCTTGTTACTCTTCTCATTGCTCTAGGATTTACAGAAATCTGGTATTTTTGTAATTTGGTATTCTGTAATTTGGTATTTTTCATTTTGAAGTAGAGAGCTCTGCCTTTTCTTGGCATCTAAATACTATTCAAAAAACATTGTGTTAGATTCTCTGGACATTGCTTGTAGGACATTACATTTTTCAAACTCTCATGACACATAACCTTCAGATATTTTAGTTTAGATTAACTTTGTCTCATTTTATCTTCCTATAAGATTTAGCTGAGTTCACAATGCCTTCATTATCTTGTAGTGACTATAGAAGTCTTTCCTTACTGCATTAATGCAAGTTATAGAATTTGACACATATATAAAGATTATCAACTAATGAGATACAGTTTTCATGTGTATACAACCGGATCATGTTCCATCAGTCTTCATTAAACAAGAAAAATAGAAGGACCACAGTTCTAGATGGGCTGTACTGGTGTGCAGCCAGAAGTTTTTCTTTTTGTATTTTTATTGTCTGCCACTTCAGGATTTTTGATGGCAGAGCTTGGAAGATAATAATTTAAAGTGTATTAAATCATAAAACATTTTAAAATAATTGTGAATACTTTAAATAAAATATTTATATTTCAAGCATTCAAGTCAGGTGAGAGTGGACAACCTCAGCAATGCAAGACCAAGCAAGGGTGGTGAGGGGCAGCACAGGTGTAGGGCGGTGGCAGGGGTGCACAGTTCTGTTGGGGGTGTTGGTGTCATTGGTGGGCATGAGAAATGGAAGCAGAAGGGATAAACCCAGTGATACCTAGGAAATAGTGATTCTGGATGTGATCTGGGGAGACATAAAGAGATCTGGGTACCATGTGGGGAGATACAGAGGGCAAGACAAAATGCCAAAAACTCCTCCAGGAGGCTGCAGTCTTGACTGGGATGCAAAGAGCTGGGATGGACAGGGCTGGCTTGGCTTTGGCTACAAGGATTTGTTTGGAAAAAAAGATGCAATAGTTTCTAGGTTTAGGAAGGTTGGGAGAAACCCTGCAACTTGGAGGGGCAGCAGCACAGGGATGAGTAAATATAACCATGTTTATAAAGGAGGTGGGAGTGGGAGGGTAGACAAGCTAATGCAAGAAAAGAGGAATGGAACCCTGATACAAATGTTAGATAACTTTGGAAATATGGCTGTCTGTTAATGCTGTTGCTGTTGCTATAGCTGTAGAAATAACAGCATTTTAGTTTTCTTTAAATCTTTTCTTGTTACACATTTTGACAATTGAACTGCTGCAGTAGCTTAATTTCTCTAAACTAGTATCTCTCTCCACTATCTTTTTGTCCTTTTCAAAATGTGACAAAAGCATCAAGTCCTTATGTGGGCTATTATAGGTCAAAGACATAACATCTGTCAACTCACACTGACAAGAGAAAATTTCCATCTCTGATGGTAACCACACAAATTATTGTATGACCCTGCAATAAGAATGGTAATAAAATATGCCAGCTGTTCACAGCTGTTTCCTTGACCATGAACAACAGAGCTTTCATGATCATGCTCTGTAACATAGCAGATAAGCTGAACTACAAGAAATAATGACCATCCAAGAAGAACAGCTGTAAATTTTTTTCTTTTACAGAGCCTTATTACATTTAACCTGCTGTTCAAGTGCTTGAAAACCATGTGATTTACAGATATTGTTTAAGTATTCTTAACCTGAGCCTCTTCTAAGTTCATTAGTATGTGTTTTGATGTCAAATTTGAGGTCTCTCACAAATAGACAAAAACCCCAAGAAGTTTCTGCACCAAAACAGCTAGTGGAAAATTTTCACACAATATCTGTGGGAACAGCTTCCATTCTGGGTAACAGGAGAAAGATGTTTATGCAAGAGTCATTTGATTTTCTCTGTATTCTCTCTTCTGGTTTCTAAAGAGTTTGTCTGCAGCAGAGATATTATTGGGGCAGAACTGATGAAGTCTGGCTGTTTCAAAGCATAAAACCATTATGAATTTCACTCACATAAGTTTTATTTTTTTCCAGTAAAGTCATTCAAAATAAGATGGTGTGATTCCTCTTTGTGAATAAAAGGAAACACATTGAAATTAGAATTTTTAGATAATTATGGTTCCTGGCAAGGACCTGCTTTTTTTTTTTTTTTTCATTTTATATTTCAGTCAGGTATAATCAGGCACTGCAGCAAACACTTGCAAGGTAATCTTCTCTAGAGCAGTAAAACAAAGTAGAAATCACCCCCATCAGGATACTGTGGAACACAACCTGGTTTACTGGCATTACCTATAGCAGTATCTGTGACTCATTTAGATGTACAAGTGGAAAAGCTGAGCGACATCAGAAATCAAATGTTGGAAAACCTGTGTTATTTCCAAATGTTTGCAGTGCAATGTAATTGCTCTGACTATGCTGTGTTAAGGTTCAAACTTAAACAGGGGATGTTTAGATTGTATATAAGGAAGAAATTCTTTATTGTAAGGGTGGTGAGGCACTGGAATGGGTTGCCCAGGGAAGCTTGTGAATGCTCCATCCCTGGCGGTGTTCCAAGGCCAGGTTGGACAAAGCCTTGGGTGGCATGGTTTAGTGGGAGGTGTCCCTGCTCATGGCAGGGGGGTTGGAACTAGATGAGCTTAAGGTCCTTTTCCAACCCTAACTATTCTATGATTCTATGATTCTAAGGTCTGGTTGTTACTTTTGTTTAAAATGGTTGATTCTTTAAAAAAGTCTTAATTTTCTCCAGGTAAGCACAGCATCAGTTCTGAACAGCTACAGTTTTTCCACCAAAGTGGACGATTTTTGTAATAAATATTTGATTTTACTTTGGCAAACATCAGCGTTTAAATGTAATCCCTCTGCATCTATAAAAAGCACAGAAACTCAGGGCTTGCTCTTCTCCTGTGTCCCTCCTGGACCTATCCTACTTTTTTCACTGTTCTTGCCTTGCTTCTCTTAGTAATAGCTTGTAGTTCCTCATAAAATCAGGCTTATTTTACAGATGTTTCTCTCTTCTCTTTAAAGAGGGAGGACAGGCCACGGTCAGCACAATATACAGCATCCTGCTGAGCAAACTGTCTTGACTGCAAACTGTCCCCTGCAGCACAGAGGCACTTGAGAGCAGAGATGTTGATGAAAACAGCAGAGCTGAATACTTACTTGGAAGTGGGAACATTGCAGACAGGCAAGATCAGAGTCTGGATGGGAATAAGGTTAATGTTCTCAAATGCGTCCATCCTGACTCTTTTGAGAATAGTGTAAAATACTGAGGAGCTGACTAGTATCCGAAAATCAGAATGAGACTTTTATTACTTTACCTTGTTAGATAAATCATTTTGCTCTACACAAGTTTTTTGTATGCTTTCTGGTGATAATTATAGTAAGAAGGAGATGATGGGAAACTTTGCCTGAAGCATTTTTCTTCCTTTCTTTTCTCCCCCTTCTATTTATTTTAACACCTTTCTACAAACACTGACTATGGCATGGTGA
The DNA here is from genome assembly GCF_012275295.1 of Melopsittacus undulatus. Taxonomy (NCBI): domain Eukaryota; kingdom Metazoa; phylum Chordata; class Aves; order Psittaciformes; family Psittaculidae; genus Melopsittacus; species Melopsittacus undulatus. Next base: position 43,380 of record NW_022994125.1, on the reverse strand, counting down.
ATTTTAAACATTTAGCATACGAAATTGTCAATAGAACAGTATTTATGTGGCAAGATAATATATACCTGGTCAATAAGCACTCAGCCAAGGGTCCTGGGTGCATATGGAAGAGAGGTATGTAGAGACACTAAAGTTCAAAAATCATAAAAGATCCTCTGAAGGCTGTAAAGCACAATTTTTTTGAAAGCCAAGGATTATTTTCTCCCTTGCTCTCCACAACTTCAAAAGTAGTATTAACCTTAATAAAATATTCCTCTAAAAATGTAATTTGAGGGAGAATGTGAGGAGCAGTCTTTTCCCACTGTGAATTTATTTTGAATAGCGTTTTATTTCTCCCATGAGTATTGAAATGAGTGATTCTCATTCTTGGTGTTGGATTTGATTTTGTCTACTCTCTAAAGAGGGAGTTCAATTGTCTTAATAACATTTTGACTTGAGGACTTCATATGGTGTCCAAAGTACTTTGTGTTCTCAAGAGCATATCTGAAACCTAAGTAAACTAAATGAAATAAAGATGATGATGCAAATAATCCCATGACACATTCAGCTGAGTTTTTTTTCTGGTTCTGATTTCATTTCTTGTAAAAGCTTTCGACCATTCTCCCAGGACTCAAGCAGTTTGGCCGCTACAGGAAGTGCTAGTATTCTGCACATTCAAGCAGTGGTTTGGGCGAAATTCCCTCCCTCCCTCTGCTCTCTCCCTTTAGGAGCAGAAATAAAGTCCAGGTACAACTCTAATGACTGGACGTCCTGGGTTCAGCAGTAGCAGTCATTTTTCTCCTTCTTAGTAGCTGGTGCAGTGCTGTGTTTTTGATTTTCAGCCTGGGAAACAGTGCTGATAACACTGATGTTTCTATTTGTTGCTAAGTCATGTTTGCTCTGACCAAGGACTTTCTGAGTCTCATGCTCTGCCAGGGAGGAGGGGAAGCTGGGAAGAAGCAGAGACAGGATACCGACCAAACTAACCAAAGATGTATTCCATACCACAGCACATAATGCCCAGTATGTAGAACTGGGGGCGGTTACCCAGAAGGGTGAGATCACTGCTTGGTTGGTCTGGGTATCAGTAGGTGGGTGGTGAGCAATTGTATTCTCTTCCCTTGTTATTTCCCTTATCATTATTATTATTATTGGTGGTAGCAGCAATGGTTTGTGTTTTACCTTAGTTACTGGACTGTTCTTAACCATTCGGAGTTACATTCTTTCAGTTCTCCTTCCCCATCCCTCGGGGATCAGGGGGAGAAACTGGGGGGAGTGAGACAGAGACTGTGTGGTTCTGATTTATGGCTGGCCTTAAACCACGACACTGCAGTAACAGAGATAGACCTTCTTGCTATATCTACATTAATTGAAACTATCTGGAAATGCTGCCTGGTGCTGTTACTGAATGATATGGGACACCCTGCATCCACACTGCTAAACCATCTTCCTCTTTAACAGAAGCTGCTGCATGACAACAGCCTATCCATGCTGACTTTGGAATCATAATTTGCATTTTTTTTGGGGTAGTGTTAGATGGTATGGTACTGAACAGGGATCAGTAACCAATTAATGGTGTAAAGATGGAGGCTGGCAGTCTTGAGTCTGAAATATGCTTTGGTGCTGTTTGGATTTGCAAGTATAGGCATAGCTGTTGTGATTTTCAGCTATCTACCATTAAATGCATTATCAGTATATGCTGGATTTATTTAGACATGCTTACTTCTCAAGTCTAAATAATCCAAAATTGGTTTTATCAGTGTTTAGTTTTAGGAAACCTCCCCAGAATGTAAATGGAAGAAGCTTGGACTCATTAGTATGTACCAGGTAAAGCTGGATGTAATTTTGCAAAAAAAATTAAAAGGCATGTGACAAGAAGCTGAGCGCTACAGAAGTGTTAAAGCTCTAATCTAACATTGTTCTGGGAAGACACAACCTATTCAAGACACAATATCTTCTACATTAACACAGGATTGTGGCTGAGAATTTAAATGCTCAAGCCAGAGGAAATTCCCACAACAATCAAATTTCAGGCCTCTGTGGTGCTGAAGATTAATTTTAGCCTGAGACAATGTTTTTGTATGATAAACCCATTAAAAGGTTCAATGAGGAAAGACAGCCATGAGTTGGAGGTATTGGGGGCCTTGATGGTGACTTATAAGCAAGCAGAGATCATCGACACAGGATACTGACACTGAGATTCGTATGTCTTGGCACAAAGTATCTATCAATAAGGAGGTGAATTGCAGTGATAGGGTGATGCATGCCTCATCTAGCTGAACAGGCAAATAGGGCATAGATGAAAGAGGCAAATAAGCAATATCAAAATCTAAAGCCAGAATACAGCTCACAATATTTTGTATCTTGGAGTAAGAGCTGTGCATTGCAACTGAGTTTGCCTCATGACCACTTCTTCATCTGACCTCAACTGATATGTTACTTTGGACACCAGAGGTGCCAAATAAATGACGTAGGAATAAACAGTAAATGCCAATCACCTTATGTTTGTGACTTAATGTTTAAAGGTAATTTTCCTCTTTTTTATAAGCACTGTAATTTGAATTGTGTGATTTTATAAGCTGTAGCTTTCTTTCTGCAGTACAGTTGCCAGTTCCTGAGGGTAAAGCAATTTGGTGCTGCTAAGCAAGTGCACAGCTGAATTTTGCATAATCTAGATTTTTCTTCATGAGTTCTGGTTACTGTCCTTGATAGGCTGAGTTATATTTATGGAGCCTAGAAGACAGTGAGTCTTTAAATGATTATGGCCAGATCTGCAGGATATCTGTACCTGACAACAAGACATTTATGACATCTGGGCATTTGGTTTTTTTTTACTTGTGGATGAGGCTGAGGTCAATAAGGTAGCATCCTGGGAAAGAAAATACCTTGTGGCCAAAACCAGTAAAATCCCATAAAGCACTTTTTGATGCTGCCCCGTATGTCTGAATATATTTTCTGAAAAATGCCAAACAACTTCAGAAGGAAAGAATGCTCTGTTTCACAGGGAAATAGAAATACCCAGAAGACCAATTTCTGGAAAAGCTGCAGGGGTGAATGTAAGAGGGCTGACACAGGTCAGAAGTTATAAAGTCACACTTTGCATACTGTTGCTGTTGAGGAAAAGGGCTGTGGGTCTTATAGCCTTCACTTTCTAGCACACTGATGACAACCTGAAAAATGCTTGTGATTTCATCAAATGGGCAAAATACTGCTGCAGCTTTCTTAATAGTATTAGGTGGTAATCCATGCTGTGTACTTGCCTTGTGATGATACAAGCTCACAGTATCTACTGATTCCAGTTAAATTGTTCTGTATTTCCATATAGAATAAAATTTACCCTGATATTTTTGCAAGCTATTATTTGGCATACCAGCTTGACTTTAGTGTGACTTGCTGTAACTATGAATGGAATTTATTTGTACATTTTAACAGTTTTTTGATGTACAATGCCTGCATGTTGCGCTGAATTAGAAGAGCAGTGCAGGGAAAAACCAAGTAATGAAATAAAACAATTGAAATAAGAAACTAGGAAGAAAAGGATTGGACATGTTGCAAGAGTTATGTTTGTTCTACATTTATGCTGCATTTATTCATGCTTAAAAATGGAAGAAGAGGAAGTAGAAGATCAGTTTCACTGATTGCTTTACATGATTCAGCCTGTGGATGAGATTTTCACTGCTGCACTACTTTTTGTTCGAGCCCCATCTTTACCTTTGTTCATCCCGTGCTGGGGATAAAGTTTTTCTTGCAGTGGCAGGTGCTTTCAAGAATTCAGCACAGAAAGCCTGAAAACACCTTTGAATTGTATTTTTTCTGAATAAGATATCAGTGAATATATATAACGTGTGTAGAACATAGAAATGTTTATAATAAATGCGTCTGTCTGTAACACATATGACAATGTTTAAGATATGTATGATAAATTGTACAAACTATATAAATCTATAGCATATGTATATTCATATTTTATGGTGTGTCTGTATGTATAAATATATGTTATACAATATATCAAACAAAGTTCCACTGTGTTGCCAGCAGTACATCATCTCCTAGTTTGCAACTGGAGGGCCACTTAGCTCAAGAATGGCTCAGGGAAATGTATCTGCTTTGGTGCCTTGGTATGTGAGATTGTGCAAACATGGGCTCTGTGAGGCAACCTCTAAGGCATCCCTGGTACATCCCTGATACGTGTACATCCCTGGGAAAGAGGGCAATAGGCTCAGTTCCCCACTGACTCCATGTTTGGAGCTGAAAGGCATCAGGTTTGCTCATCCTGAGTTGGGGCTCTGCTCACTGTGGCAGTATGAGGAAGGGGCATGTCAGCAATGCGGTGCCCAGAGGAGAGGGCTCGCCATTCTGAACTCCTGTAGGTAGACACAAACATTTAATGCTAAATTTTCAAAGAAGCACCTCCTGGGAGCACATCTCCTCTCATTTGGACAATTGTCTATCCAGTGATGTGCTAGCACTCCCAAGGAAACTTTCAGGATTAATTCATTGTTGCTAAGAGGCTTCCAAGCAGGAGGGGAAGCTGGCACCTTCTTTACTGCTTTGACTGTTTCTTCAGGGGCCTTGTTTCAGGCCTGGCTCTTTCTACAAGCTAAGTAGCCCTAAGCTGGGTACTCAGAATTATTTTATTATTGATGCCTGCTGTGGCCAGACATCCAGTTTTTGACATGTTCAGCACTTGTGTTAAGCAACTAAAGCAGGTGATCTGAATAGACTCCATTGTGCCAGAGAACTGCAGGGAGAACAAGTGCCAAATTTAAGATTATAGTCTACAAACAGAAAGCTTATTGCTGCTCTCTAGCTCAGCAAGCCAATTCAAAGCCAGTCCCTTGAGTCAAAAGTGAACCAGCTTTACTTATTTCTAATTTTGAGTCCAAGCACAGAAGGCAAATAATTTGTCTTGGAGTTGGATTTGCAGATGGGAAAACAGGCATGCTGCATCTGGATTTTTACCTTACATAATTGTTATTTTATTTATGAAAACTCATGGAACCTGAACAACCAGTTAGTGAATTGCTTGCAAAGCTTGCTTTAAATTTTGCATGTATTTTATCTATGTATCGAAGTATGAGTTTCACTATGTTCACTTTTCTGTTTTCATTGCTTTGATTTGTTCAGTAAGAAATTCTGTTTGCCTGTTCTGTAAAATTGTCCATTTGGAAGTATTTTTTGCATGCTTTCAGTATTAACCTTTTGCTTTCTACTTTGTTTGCTAATGATTGTCAGTGTACATTGTAAAAATAACCTGGCTTTTTCAGAAGGATCTATTCTATTTCTATCTGCACATACTAGACTCTTTGGGGAAAGAGAACATGGATGAGGAGTTAAAGTGGACTGGAACACAGAATAATAAACCTAGTTTAACTCCTCTCCCCTTCCTCAGCAAGTTGAATTAGTTTTAGCCAGACACCGGAGAATCCTTGGGAAAAGGCCTTAGACTTTGAATAAAAGTGGTGTTGGCCTTTCTCTCAATGCTGTAAAGCATCTACTATGACACATGGTAAATGGTACAATCTGAGCTCAACACTGAATTCAGTTCTGCATGTGGTAGCATTGAGTATGGACGTGGCAGCCCCAAACTTTCTTACCCTTTCCCCCCCCCACCTTTCAGCAGGAGCACTGCGTCCTTTCTTTCCTATTCAGAACCGTTCAAGCTTTCCATGTCCCAGAAGCTTTGCTTTGTTTCACATGTACAAAAATGTGTCTTAATTCTTGTTCAAATGATGTAGCTGGGATTGTCTGCCCTCTCTCTTTGCAGGTCAGGTGAGTTAACTCCTTTTTGGAGAGAGCAGCAGAGGCTTGAGAGCAAGTTACACCTGCAGTATGAGCTCTAGATGGAAACATAGACATGTGCTTGCAAGGGTGGGCTAGCAACAGACCTGTCTGAAAACACCAGATGCTATAAAGAGGAGGATGAGGATACAGTCACTGTGACTTCTAGACAGCTGAGGTTTCATTAAATAAATCAATACAAACATAATTTGAGACTAGTGGTGCAAGCCCTTGTTTGCTGGTGCAGACAGTTCTCCATTTACCTGTGCATGGTGTCACTGGAACATGTTATGAGAAGGCAAGTGCTATGATGTTAACAGCTTGAACTGAGGGTTTGGTGAATGGGACTCACAACTAAATTTCGGTGCCTAAATTTGGCTGTCTGGCAGGAGAAGTTTAAAGGGCAAATCAGGCCTCTGATATAATCAAGAAATACTTTTCAAATGGAAAACCAGCCTAATTTTTTAAAGGGATCAATGTAAAACCAAACCTTAGCAACTTTCTTGCTTAAGTTTCTGGACATTTTAAGTCCTTTCAGAAACAGTGTAGACATGAACTGTTGCAAAATAATTTGGGGTGAAATATGTTTCACTGTGGAATCAACAAATGGACTTTGTGTTGTTTTTAGTGCTTCATATGCAATAATTTGAAGGGTTGAGAAGCACTGTCTTGCTCTGCTGCCTTTCTAAGTTGCTGTTGTGGGAACACAAAATTACTCGTTCAGTGTGTCACTCAATGTATAGCAAGTAGCTTGAAATGACTTCTATTGAAAAAGCAATTACCTCTCCAGCAGCACAAAAAGGCATGTAGATGTCATGGCCTTTTTTTTTCCTTTCGCTCTAGGAGGGCAGCTTAATGACACAGGACAGGTACATAAAAAAAGTAATAAGTCTATTTTGCAGCCTTGTTGTATACTTTTCACATTTCAGAACTGTTACTCCTGAGGAGCTTTTGTGTTATCTGTGGGTGTATGTGTGTGGGTAGGCATGAAAATCAAAGGAACATGGTGTCCTTTGCTTTAATAGTTTATTTTATGTTAATGCTTTGTGTTCCGCGGTCCCTCTAGCCAATCTGCATTTATGAACTGAAAAGAATAGGAGCCAGGGGCCTAATATTACAGTAAATTAGGTCCTGGATTTCTACTCAAGTGGTTTGGTTCTGAATTTAGCCTTTATTCTAACTAGTTAATGCACAGTTATCATATTGGGAGTTAGGAGGCTTGCCTCTTTCCTTAGGAATAAGAAGACTGTAGTCAAAGAGTGAAGAAGAATGCTTCCCTTTTACACTCTATTTGCTATGGGCTTTTGGGATGTTCTGAGACCTTTATGTGGTCTTTCAGGGGTCCAGTTGCTAGGGCTACTGAGATTTTTAATTGTGACTAAAGCAGGAACAGAGTGATTTCTATCTGAAGAAAGGAAAATGCAGTGGCTGTGCTTTTCAAATTCATTTGGAGCAAGAGGCTGTTTATGTTACCAGTCTCAAAAAAATTTTGCCATTCTTTGAAAAAATTATTTTCTACCATTGCTAAAAGCAAACTGGGTTAACAGAGAGGAAATTTATACAGTTCAACTTTTCCTGTTTTATAGTTTATGAGACACTTTGTGTTGGAAATCTGATCAGATTAGATTGATTCTTTTGTTCCTTTTCCAGCAAATATAGCAACATGTTTATGGGCCTGGATTTATTTAGACTGTTAAGAATATAGCCTTTTGTAAGAAAATTGTGTTCTGGTGCCATTGAGAGGGATTTGACTGATCTTCTGAATAATTGTATTCTGTTTGTATGTAACTATTGTAAAATTAGCTGTGTCAAAAATTCACTACTTTTGATTTTTCAGTGACAATATGCATTCAGGTTCAATTTTTAACAATAAATTGTCATTGATAATTCATATTAAAACTGTTACAGCTTTTTATCTTCTCACCCTCAGCCATCCTTGCTGGTAGAGACTGTGTCAACAGGAGGTTATTATTTTCAGGAATTGCAGTAAGCTGTTTCTGCTGAGATGATCTATGAGCTTGATTAAATAGATAGTGTGGTCCCATGTAATTGGCAGAGGCTTCCAAGTGCACTCTCAGGATGTCCCAAACTGAAAGTTAATTGCTTAAGTGAGATCAGCCCTCTTGCCTCAGGTGAATCATAGAATCTTAGAATAGTTAGGGTTGGAAAGGACCTTAAGATCATGTAGTTCCAACCCCCCTGCCATGGACAGGGACACCTCACACTAAATCATATCACCCAAAGCTTCATCCAACCTGGCTTTGAACACTGCCAGGGTCCCCACTAGCAAATCTCCAGGAGCTGTCCCAGAAAATCATCCTGGAACCCAAGAGAATGGCTTGAGCACCTGCATGTTTGGTTTTTTCCTTCTTCCCAATTGACTTACCTTGGTAAGACTTTCTGTTGCAGTGTTTATTTTCACGTTCTGAAGCCATGCTTGTTTGTATTAGGCTCAGTGAAAAATAGCATTATATGCATTACATGTGAGGTAGGCAACCCAGTGGAGTTTCATGACACCTTTATGGCCATTGTTACTTTGCTCAAACACAGAAGACAACAATGAAATGGAATTGCTAGGCAGCTGATGTTGAAACTGCTGTTTGTTATACCAAAACATCACTATCTCACTGTCAAGTCATGTTTGCCTATCAGCTTTTGGCACCCATGCAATACCTCCTGTTAGTTTTGGGTTTTGGAGCAGGAATTACCTTGCTTCACTATGCTTGTGGTGGTTGCTGTTCTCCTGTTAGGAAAACAAACAGTTCCTAAACAAAAAACTGTATTGATCTGTGCAACATACTGTTTAGATTGGCATGAGATTACAAACCTATTGTCATGCTTGAAAAAATAACATTATATATTTTACCAAAACTTTTACTAAAACAAACTATTTGACCAGAATCATGTTGATTGCAGCTGAAAAGGACTGGGGCTTTGTTACAGATTATTTATTCTAGGGTGTATATGAGCCAAAATTGCAAAGAAGACAAACTGCATGCTGAGCTACTTTAGGAGGAATGTGGCTAACAGATCAAGGAAAGACGTTACGCCCTCTCCTTGGCACCAGTGAAGCTTTCACTGGAAGACTGTATCTAATTATAGGCCTCTCTGGTTCAAGATGGATGTGGACAACTGAAGAAAGTCCAGCGAAATGCCACTAATATGCTCGGAGCTGGACCTTGTATTACATGAAAGGAGGCTGAGGGGGGATGTAATGGCAGCCTGCAGCTACTTGAAAGGCAGTTACAAAGATGATGGACTCAAATTCTTTTTGGTGGGTAAAATGATAAAACAACCACAAAGCGTGGCTGTGGATATTCATGTTGAACATTATGAAAACCTTCTTTCCAGGAGGGCAGGACCCCAGAGAGGTCTTTTCACACATCCTTGGAGATTTTGAAGACTGGGCTGGACAAAGTCACAGATGACCTGATTGGGTATTGATGAAAGTCCTTCTTCAAGTTGGAGGTGCATGGGATCACAGCTGCTTGCCTTTAAATCAACACTTCTGCAATTCTTTCACTTTGTATCTATATCTTCATTGTAATTCTGACAAGAGGTCTAATTCTGGAAACCCAGAGTACTGTTAAGATCTGGTGCCTCACATCCTCAATATACTATGAAGTCAGGCTGTCTGCAGGTTTTATCTTATTTTGGGACCTCTGTAGGGAGGACTCTTGGATTCCTGGTAAGACATTGGCCATGTCATGCCTCTGACGAGGCAGAAGGAGGCTGGATGATGTGCATGGTCTGCTTGTGTAGTGCAGAAGTGCAGTTTCTTCTGAAAGCACCCAGTGCATTCAGGGTCTCTTCAGCTGGATGATCCACACACAAGGGTATAGAGGAAGTTAATTAGAATTATCAGCTGTGTGAAACCTCTTTTGTATGACTAGATAGAGGAAGATATTGAGCTTGGAAAAGACTACTGTGGTGTGGAGAGAGGACAGAAGTCTGAGTGTCATGGAGAAGGTGAACAAAGCTTAACTGACAATTTGCTCTGTTCCAGCACAAGGACTGAGAGAATATGAAATAACACCAATGAACAGAAATCTTAAAATGGACAATGGCTGGGTGATTTTGCCTCCAGTTTGGCCTTTAAGCTGCTCCAGTGAAGCAGTGGAGGCAGAAGAAAGGATAGAACATGGCAAAAGGATGAAGAAACTATAGTGTGTGGACAGAAGGACCAATTTATAGCTATTTAAACAGCAACATGCAGTAAAACAAGCTGTTAAGGTGTTAATGTGATGATGAACTATTCAGTACTTGTGAAGCCAGGGACGGAAAATAGAACAAATGGCAGAACCTGAGCAATCCTTGATGCTGGATACCTAGCAATAATGATGGTTTAGTGGCCAGGCATCAGGTGAAAAAATCTCACCCTTCTTTTGCAGATGACTGGCTCTGGAGGCTTTGCTCACAGAGCTCAGGACACAGACTCCTGTGTTCATAATATCTTTATAGCTTCTGTAGGCTTGAACGCAGATGAGAGTAATATTTACTCTTTCCTTAGGTATCATTGCTGTTGTTTCATTTGCTAGTTAATTAGTCTGAGACCTGTCAACTTGTTCAGAGATGTCAGTGGCTTGAAACCAGCCCCACGCTTCACAGACAGATTGTCTAAAGTCATGCCTGCATCTAGGTGGATCCTCGGGCACCATTCCTCCTGCTGTGGTATCAGGTTTGCACCAGCCCCATCCCACTCAAACCTCTTAATCCATCTGTGGAGGTACGGCAAACCCCGAAAGGTAATTTGTAACCCCAACAGCCATGACCATGCAAATGAATGGGAATGAAGAAAAAGTCCATACGAAAGTCCTTCTCCCACCATCCATTGGAGCAAGATACTGATTATGTCTGAGACAAGCTTCTAAAGATGTACATGCCTAACATCATCCGTGCTGCATATCTCAGGTGATGGCTGGCAATGGACACAGCTGGAGGATAGAATTTTTCTAACAGGAGGATTGAGTCAAACTATCCAGACTGTGGTGGATGTGAGGCTGGACTCTAGTGATGAGGGTCAGACCTCAGTACTCACCAGGAGCTTGGAATGATAGGTTGAGAAAGAGTTGAGGTCCATGACACGTGTTTCCTCCGTGGAGGCTTCACAGCAGAATGCTGTGAGGCAAATGAGGTGCTACTGTTGAGTTCCTCAGGGCTGCCTATTTTCCTTCCAGACATAAACAGAGGGACAGACACAAAATAATTGCATTTTGAATCTCACATTGGGAGCTAGTCTATGCATGGCTGCTTTGCATGTGTTTTCTTTTAATTTTTTATGTCATTTAAATGTTGGTGCTCATTACAATTCTTAAAACAAGACTCTTAAAGAAAAAATATTTTTTATTCAGTGACCTGCAAAAAATAATTGCTGCCTTTCCAGACATTCTGTTTAAAAATTAACGATCAGAGTGGTCCAGTGCTGAAACTGTTCTATTAAAACATGCACCAAGACACACTGCTATTCAGGAGCAAAACAAGCCACCTGTTCTGAGAACTGCTCCAACTGCAGCACATACTGCAGCCCCTCCTGTAAGCCTGCTTGCGGTTTTAACTGTGGTACACAAAAGTCCCAGCACCTCCCTTCCCACTTCTTGACAAGCCCCCACCACCTGCAAAAGTGGGATGCAGCTTCCTTGGATCCCACTGCCTGCTTTGTGGGGGCTGTTCCCTCCCAGCGGCTGCATGCTGTGCCTAGAGCATACATCCTAAGCCTGGGCTGAGCTGTGCTTCTCTGTAGTGAAGGATTTATACTGTTTCATAAACCAAAAGCCAGATATCAAAGCTGTTCTCTCCAGGATTTATGCTGGAGTGAGTAAGCCTCAACAGCACAGCAGGGCAGGAGATGCTTTGTCTCCATGCATAGAGAGCTTTGCCTCCAAACCCTGGCTATGGGTCCTGGCTGCTGTGCATAGGGGACCACAACCAACCCCAGTCCCTCCTCCAGTGCCTCAGTAGGCTACAGCAACATCTTCTAGCCCTCCATGGACTTGGGACCAAGGAGAAGATAGCCTGTTTTCCTGTACAGTCCCACAGGGGAGAGAGGCAGTGGTGCTGGAAAGCAGCAGCTTTGCTACCAGCATGAGGCCTGGCTTGCTCTGATAGAACGGGTCTCCTTTGGCCCCTGGTGAAGCGCTGCATATGCTTCAGCATGCTCCCAGCACCCCTGCTCAGAAAGGAGAGCAGTCCAAGGCCATCTGTGCTTTTTCTGTGCTATTAAGGGATCAGCAGCTGGCCATGTCAGCTGTGTCTGCTCTAATAAATTAAGCAGTGCCAGGGCACATCACTGGACTTGATTATTTATATTGTTAAATTATTGAAATACCCCCTGGCTTGCTTTTGGCCACATGCTGCTCTCCCAAATGATTCTCAGGCACAGTTCAGAAGTTAGGTTAGGCCAGGAACTGCTCCCAAGTGCAGCTGCAGCCATCCTACTTTACAGGGTAAGAGAGTTTATAATGTGGATACAGGCTGTTCCATGCCACTTGGCCTTACTGTCAGGGCAGCTTCATGCAAGCTTCAGTCAGCAATCCAGGCATAGCTTTTGGGTCCAATCCTCTTTCATGCCATCAGAGCAGAGCAAACTTAAAATCCAGTTCTGAAAAAGAAATCCATCTCATGCAAACAATTGTGGTGTTGGCTTTTTTTATTCCTCATTTCTGTTTGTTCCTGGAATATCTGGCCTGTTCACTACATTTGAATATTTTTTTTCTCCAGCTGGTCATATTACTATGGTGTTTCTAAAAGTCACACAGAGGTATTAGATTTTGCTCTTACTGTTTTAGAGGACCTCTTCTAAGAAGAAGAAGTGCTAAAGCATCAAAAAGAGTTTAAGCGTTTTATCCCATCTTTGTAGAAAACCTGTAATTAATAACTCCCTGAGAAGCCTGTTTCGAACACATTACGTATCCATATACCCTAATTATATATGCATGTACATATAACATTTGATAACTTATTTTCCTTTAAAGATGAAAAACTTTCTATGATCTCAATATTCTGATGAGCACCTTAATGCCCTTACAAATAGTCACAGCTTAAGTTTTTTCTTGGATTTCTTGCTGCTTTTAATTTCTCAGTTAATTTTTTCCCCCCAGTGAATTAAATGTTTCCCTGCAACAAGGACATCTTTTATAAACAATAAATTTAATTTATTCTCTGTGGAATCAATCCAAATATTCAAGTTTTTCTTTCTCGGTTACTGTTTCAAGTCTAATATTAGCTGTGAAAACTGAAGACTCAACACCTGCTGTGTCTTGTATTCCAATCCAGAGACTACAAAGTAAGAGAAAACAGCTCTGCTTGTGTCCTTACTCCCAGCTGGAGTCACAGAAGCAGGCATTTTGGAGGTGTGAACATTTTGATGGGGATTTCATCCTTATTTTAGGCTTACCTTTAGAAAACATTCAACAATGGGAGAGACTCTATCTTCTCAAGCCACAGCAGAACATGCCCTTGATTTTCTTGTCTAAGCCTCTTCTTCTGCCCTCACTCAGAAGAAAAGCTTCATATCAAAAACTCTGATGGAATCATAATGACAAACATGAGCTCAGTTTTGGTTTGCTGCATTCCTACACAAGAAACATGGGTCTGAATGTAAGTGCTGGGATGAAAAAGGCCACTTGCTATTTGCCTCAGCTTTTCCTGGTCTTAGTTGAAAAGGGAAAGGCTTTTAAATGTACACTCTTGCTCTTTGAGTTCACCAGCAGGTAACAGTAAGGTCTTCCAACCACCTGCTGATTTTTCCAGGAAGAATTGCTCCATTCATTCCATGGACGGAACCAAATATTTCATGCAGCTCACAGGGGAAAACCAAAGATCTGACTCTTCCTGATAGTGCACTGGAGAGGGGAAAGTATGTAATATGTCAAAGCAGGGTTTAAGATCTATGATTCTATGATTCCACGTATTTGAAGAAGCAATCAGTTGTAGAATTGAATGCTTGGGGTGGGGGGGGAGAGTTAAACCAAGACCTTGCTTCAAATTTTGAGTCATGTTGTGAAATAAAGTTATAACTTTATTGACAAAGGGGGAGAGAATAAAAGGAAACAGAGACGGAAGGCAGAGCAGAGGATTAGGAAGGAGTCGTGCTCAGCAGAAGCCAATGAAGTCAAATCACAGAGCAAATTCCAAATGTTAAGATAGTCTGATGGATTTCACTGATTTAAAGCCTTTAGAAATCTGTCCAATATACTCACTTATTCTTACAGATGAAAACAGAGTGAACAGTTTTATAATTTCACAAAGGATTGGTCCCAAGCTCTCTAGACCCTTTCCAGTTTTCCTGCAACTAATTCACTTCATTTAGACTCAGTGAAAATCACTTCACAAAGAAAACAAATACATTATTCCAGTCTTTAGGCAATGGGAAAGGGGAACTTCTTGTATCCTATCTAAAATGCCTGTTACTGCATAATTTTGTCTCCCCTTATAAATCAGAGCATAACCTTGTCTGATAGCAGATATAAATCCATGACATCCATTTATCTTCTAAGAAAACATAATAAAGAGACTAAAGAAAAGTATCACTGATGTTTATTGGAAATGATTGAAAGACAAAGAAAGTTAGACTGTGAGATTAAAAGCAGAAAAGCAGATAATTAGATTTTGTTGGCATGGCATAGTGGGCCACTATGTCTGTTGCTTGCTGTCCAACCCAATCCAATCCCATCAAAGGTAATCCACACCCAATGGAATGTTGTGGCCATGAGTAGACAAATATCAATCTGTGGTGGTAGAAGTCTAAAAAAATCTTCAAGTACTGTTGTAATGGTAAGGTCTCTGACCTCTGTTTTTCTACTGTGTATAAGGTCAGGACTGAGGTCCCAGTGGCCATGTTTCTCTTGCTCCTGATCTTCTACGTGTGGGTACCTGGCCCAGGCCCCTCCTGACTCCTAGCTGGTGTGTCATGTGTGCAGCTCAGGCATAGCCAGTGTGAATATGGTTATTACTAGGAACCTGAGCAATGACAAGTGCTGAGTCTTGACCGAATAGACTTGGGGTCATAGAGGGGATTAAATACAATATATTTTATAGAATCAGTAGGACAGTGGCAATTCCACTTTCCCAGGTTTCATTAAAATGACTAGCCAAAGATCAAGGTTGAGTAAAGTACCCAACATCAGAGGGATGCCCTGAAATCTCGCTCTCCACAACATGATGGGGAAAAGACAAAGTGACCGTACAGCCCTTACCCAAGTTGTAGTTACAGCCAGAGTGGACTAAAGGCATTCACCTCTGTGGGAAAATATCAAAAAATATCACTGTCTGTAAGGAAGGCTCCAGGTGGGTAATGGGAACAGAAAAGGTGGAATATGGGGGTTTTAGAGAACTCTGAGTACATGAAAGAGATGTATGGAGGACTTAGGATGGGAGAGAGCAGGGAGGTTTGGGAGCCTTGGAGAAAGAATTGGATTTTGGAGAGCAGAGTTGGGGGGCAGGAGCATGAGGTTTCTTTCTTCCTTCTTCTGTTTCCCCCTGGGGTATGGGATTTCCACTTTCCTCTGAGGCCTGTCAGGCATCAGAGTATCCCCCTGCCCGATATGGTGACCTGCTTCTTCTCCAGTCCTCTTGCAGGCATCCCACACTTCTTACTGACCTGTGCATGTTGGTCTTTTGGGGAGGAAAGGATGGGACCAGTCAGAAACCCTAGAGGGGCTGGAAACCAAGGCTTCCTGTTCTGCTGTTGGAGGAAAAGGTCATCATCTCTTGCTCCTAACCCGTTGAGAGCATGAGCTGGAGATGTCTTACCTTCAACAGCTCATTTCTGTGCCAGTGGCTGCCAATTTACCTGCTGTTGAAACTGAGGTCACCAGTGCATCATTGACTCTGGGAAGATATGCCATCTTTCTAAGGTGTGGGTAGTTTTCAATTTTATTTTTGTTTGTTTGGTTTTTTGGTTTTTTTTAGGGAGTTTTTTCCTATCAGTGAGACTTTGACTGTAGTTTGATGCTCAGTTGTTGAACAATTTAGTTTGCTCTTAGAATAATGTAAATAGATCAAAGATTAGAGAACACAGAATATGTTCCACAGAAAACTTTGTGATTATGTTTTGTCGACTGACAGAAATGGCTTAGAGAGCACTTTGGAGACTTAGTGTCCCTTTGTCATCCAAAGTAAAATCAAGAGCATGTTGGTCTTACCAGAGGTCAGAAAACTTACTGCAATTCTCACTACTTTACTCTTCTTGTAAATTGTTATTGCTTCTCTCTTTTAGATTTGTAAGATAACAGAACCAATGATTTGGAGGCAACGAACTAACCCGGTTAATCTTGCATAAAAGCCAGTATAAAGCATTTGATGGCATTTCCACCCCCTGCAACATGGGTTTGGAATTCTTTGTGTTTAATTTGACAGATGGGTCAAAAATAATAACATTTTGTGTAGAAAATCGGCCCACCTTAATGTTGGTTTGATTCTTCTGAAATTCTTTCTTCAGCTTCATTGCTAACTTCAGGTAATATGCCCATTTCCAATTGCCTTTAACAGCTTTCACAACTCCAGCTTCACAAAAATCAGAGTCTGGTCCAGTCTGATTTCTGCTATGACAAAGCACTTCTTGGTAGCCAGATAACATGAGAGTTTCCCTTTTAATACTTCTAGGCTTCTGTGGAAAACATTGTTGGCTTCCTCTTTTTCTTCCCCTTTCCCCCCCCCCCCCCCCTTTTTTTTGGTTCTGCTTCTGTGCCTACAGAAATAACAATGTTTTATTTGTTCTTTAAAAGGACTGAAAACCTATTTCACCTAAGAGCCAGATTGCTATTTGTGTCAGAAACTAAGTTATGGACCAAGATTGCCATTGTGCATGATGCTTCACACAGGCATAAAAAACGGTCCTTGACCAAAAAAGCCTACAATCCAAAAATAGAAGGAGAGATTCTAGATAAAGAAATTACCAGGGCAGCACAAGAAGTGGTTAAAATACCATTAGTAATCACTGTAAGTGGGAATTGCATGCCTATATACAGCAATATATATATAAAATATGTAATATAATAATATATAAATAATATATATAATGTACAACATATAATATATAATGTATAATATATAATATATATACTTGTATTTTTCCTTAGATTTTATGCTTAGAAAATCTATTGCAAAGATATGAAAAAATTCATAACTACAGTTCCAGAACAAGTATGCACAGATGGGAAAGTATTTGCAGATATTTCAAATAGCTCTTTTAAATTGATAGACTGCATCACTAAGAGGATGGAACCCTGCTATGCTCAAGTTTTCATTTGCACAGCAACTTTTTTGTTCATCCTGTACCTTTGATAAGATGTGCAAACTCCTAGCTTCCTAGTAACTCTTGTGATGGGTAGTCAGAAGCTTGAATCTTTAACTGAATTAGGCTTTTGGTAGACTAGTGATTTCACAGCATGGTAGACACTGTAAATAATGTAATTAAAGCTCCTTCTGTCATTTAACTGAGGCAGAAATTTCTTCTCTCAATTAGTACTCATAGTACAACCTGTAAAACAGTGAGAAATACCATCTAACTAAACACTGAGGAAAGACAGTATAAGACAGCCTGCACTCACAACTTTTGATCATTTGCAGTTTTGCAGTATGAACTACATGTCTGAAAGCTAATGTCAGCTACATATTGCACTGATAATGTAAGTTTGAATGAGAGACATCTGGTCATGATTCAGAGAGACAAAAGTAGAGTTCAGCTATTTTTCAGAGGAAGATGCCAGGCTACATTCAGTGAGATAGAATGTGAAGCCCAACATCACAGTCTGTAAAATAAGTTGTTTGATGGTTACCTGCTTTATGTGATTTTGATATTGTTCCCTTAAGAATTATACCATCTGCCCTCCCGGGGCCACTTGGCTGGAGCCGTTTGTCTCAGGTGCTTGATGACTGAATGTATCTAGTGTGCCAACTAAGATGCCTACATCCTTTTGAACTACACTAGAGAATAAATGCACAAGAACTGCAAGGCAGGAATGGCAAAAAGAAAGCTAATACCCTCTAATAACTAGCAAACATGACTCCTCTGGGGAGGTACCCAAGAATCAAGAATACAATGCTTTAAAGTATAACAGATTATAATAGTTTAGTGGGTTGGTCTAGAAATAGTTTGGAATAAATACAAAAAGATTTGCTATACAGTTTCTAGCGACTAGAAGGAAAGAAATTATGATGTGTTATATGGCATTAGTGGCAATTTTAGAGTGATATGAATAATTAAAATTGCAACTGCTTAGGCATGACTAAAGGAAATAGGTATGATCCCAGTATTTTTCAAGTGAATTCATGTTCAGCTAAACACAAGCCAGTAGGGTGCCCAGGTGGCCAAGGTGGCTAACAGCATCCTGGCTTGTATTGGAACTAGTGTGACCAGCAGGACTAGGGAACTGATTGTCCCCCTGTACTCAGCACTGGTGAGGCTGCACCTTGGATCCTGTGTTCAGTTCTGGGTCTCTCACTACAGGAAAGACATTGAGGTGCTGGAGCAGGTCCAGAGAAGGGCAATGGAGCTGGTGAAGGGTCTAGAGCACAAGTCTGATGAGGAAAGGCTGAGGGAGCTGGAGTTGTTTAATCTGGGAAAAGGAGGTGGATGGGAGACTTAATCGCTCTCTACAATTACCTGAAATATTAGCAAGGTGGATGTTGGTCTCTTCTCCCAAGCAACAAATGATAGGACAAGAGCAAATGGCTTCAAGTTGCACCAGGGGAGGTTTATATTGGATATTAGGAAAAATTTCTTCACCGAAAGAGTTGTCAAGCAGTGGAACAGGCTGCCCAGGGAAGTGGTGGAGTCATCATCCCTGGGGGTATTTAAAAGATGTGTAGATGTGAAGGAACATGGTCTAGCGGTGGACTTGGCAGTGCTTGGTTAATGGTTGGACTCAGTGGTCTCAAAGGTCTTTCCCAACTTAATCAATTCAATGATTCTAAGTGCACATTGTGATTTTTATTAGGGTAGCTATAGGTTTAGCATCTCCCTAGATTAAAAATCCTGAATAAAGTGCCCAAGCCTATGAGACTGGCTTGTAGATAGTGGCATTTTAGCCATGCTTCTTGTTTTTTTTTTTTTTAATATAATCTGAAGCCATTCAGGAGCACAGTTAATAGGTTTTGAGTTTCTCAGTAACCAAAGAGCTCTGAATAAAAGCTGTATCCTGGTATAACAAGCTGGCTCTAGTGTCACATACTGCAAGACTCATAAAAAATTGGAAGACTGACATCCTTCAGAATGAGGTGTTCTAATGAAAGTGCTGGGATGCAAGCAGATAAAATTATAGCAGTTTGCCACACCACTCTTGTAGAAGATTTAATCTACTATGCAGGGAGAGTGACCAAGCATTTTCCGTCTGAATGTTTCAAACAGAAAGGAACCCATCATTCTCCAAGCAGCTATAGCATCTTTGTTTCTCTTAATAGAGTCCCTCACAAATGCGGGCCTTATGCTGCCAGCAATGAACAAGTTCACAACCAAAGGTAGACCAGACAGAACAAACAAGTAGCTTGAGTTTCTCACAGTGGCATTCTGTCTAGTATTTCACATAACATGGTCACTCATTAATGTTGCAGCACATACTGAAACAATACAGTTAGATGATTTGATCTCAAAAGGCAAGATTTGTTTGGTTGTCAATACTTTCAGAAACAGAGGTTGTAAAAGCCAGGCCAACTATTCATGAATTGGCAGACACTCAGGTTTACCAAACAGACTAATCATAACCTAGATTCCAAGCTTGTCTTCTGTGGTGATTATCTATTCTGTCTGCCTGATGGTGGCATAAAGCAGTTCTAAGTCTAGATGTAAAACAGCATTGTGTAATTAATATGGCTTATTGGCCTACCTTATGTTCAAAGCATCATTTTTTTAACATGACTAGAAAGCATAGCTCTTTCATAGGCAATTTACTGAATTAATGAATCTTCACAATGGTTTCATTCCCATCTGAAATCATTTCCATCTAATGCTGAAAGCTTTTTGCTGTATGCACTTAATTTCTGTTTTGAACATACTTCCCAGGAGACTAATATGCATGAAGAGGACTTCAACGGAACATGGAAGTGGAGCATCTATGATAAACATTCCTGAAGTCAATGACTAGAAAGAAAACGATGCTATTTCATTTGAAGTGGACCCAGCTGACAGAGCAGGTTGAATTTTCTTTTTACATTATAGCAGGCAGCTGCAATATTTTTGTTTAACACAACTCTTTGCAATGTAGTAGTTATGGAATTATATATATCCAGTGATTTCCAGAAAGAAAAGAAATAGAACAACAGGCATGCTTTCAATTTCAACTTGCATGATTCTCATTTTCTAGTTATGATGAGAGACCATAAATGAAATAGCTCACTGATGTTTTGGGAAGTCTAAAAAAACCCCAAACCTCTCCTCAGTGCCTTTTGTCTGCATGGTGCTTTAGAAGAGTAAACAGGGAAGTTTTCATGTCTGTATAAGTCAGGGACAGCCAGCTGTGAGTTACTTGAACCACAGATCTGAAGCCTTCACTAAGGAGACGCCAGGGAGGCCACATTAATTTATGAGTCAGGACTAGGAAGACTACCCAGAATGCTTAGGAAAATATGCTTATTCAGTACCTTACTCAAGATCTTTTATGCCAATTTAAGTGCACTTTTGAAAACCTGTGTCATTCTGCATCAGAACAAGACCTTGGCAGTGACTTGTTATAGGGAAAGGCTTGGGAAAAGCTTGAAGAAGTACAACAGACTTATTTAGGATGTGTTGTTCCATCTAAATCAGGCTGTAGACATGCTGAACTGTGATCCACAGCAATCACTTAGGATGTGTGTGACTGGCTGCTCCCAAGACTGGTATCTTTGAAGAGATTTGTTGGGAACTTACACTTGAAAAATCCTTCCAAGGAAGTCTATTGATGATATTCTGCACAAAGATATATCTTTGTTTACCATTCCCCCAAGAGACAGCAGAAAATTCTAGTTTTCTCCCAGTTGTTTCTCTTCTTCTGGTAACACCCTATCAACATGGCAAAAATATTGAGTGGGTACAGAGCATGAAGTCTGCCCTACTGAACTGAACTGGATAAGGTACATGAAAGGACATGACACACAGATGTTATTGCATTTCTTAGTAGCTGTGTCTACAGCAGTGATTTAGCAAGGGATGAGCTAAATAAATAAAGAGAGTGTATCTTTGCTCATTACTTTGAAGCAATTGAAACTCACATTGCTAATAAATTAAATCTGGTTGTTAGAAGTCTAGAAGGGAAGCAAGAGCAGAGGACAAGTAATTGAAAAAACGTGACGACATTCTAAGTGGAACTTGAGCTGAACAGATTAGTAGACCAATAAAACTATTCTGGGGAAAAATCTATGGCTTCAAGGCTACAGCCTCCTTTATCTGTGTCAGCACTTCTATATGAACTATATTTTTTACTTATCACAGTGCTCTGTGGGGCTTGGTGCCCCTAACCTTAGTTACATCCTCACTGATTATTATTACAATTTTTTAAATTCAGAACATATCTTCCACTCCCATCAGCAAGTCAATCCAGGTCAAGAGACAGTGCAAGTGGCTACGCCCTTTTATATTTCCCTCTAAAAACACCACGAATGAAGAAGTTTCCTCTTCTCTTTCTACTTTTCCACCAAGTCTTCTCACCCAGTTCATAAAGTGGTCCATGACCACTTGGCTAGACACAGGTGTGGGGCTGCATGCCACAGAGTGTAGCATTTCATTACAGTGGTATTTGTCCCAAGGCTCTGCAAAACTAAAGTAAGGCTCAGTTCTCTTAATCCCCTGTCTTGGACTATCTGGCCCTTCTCAGTCTCTCTTCTTTCATATAATAATTTTTGCCTGTGGATTGATAGTTATAATCTCAGTCAAAGATTTCTCATCATTAAATGCTGAAGGACACTACAGTTCTGCCTTTTGCTCATTACCTTTGTCTTGTCCCATTTTGTTCTCTTCTATTCCTCTGCCACCTTAATTTTCTTTCTCATCCTCCCTCCTCCTGTTTCTTCTTTCCAAATGCTCCTGACTTATCAGTGCAGTGTCTGCAACCAACAATATTATTTGGATATCCTTTGTTCTTTACAAATACCTTGTCTCTGACTTCCAGACTAGTGTCCTTGTTGCATTCATCCCTGTTGTGCTTGGCAGGCAGAACTCCATCTGGGAGCCAGATTTAAGTTTAACACCCACATGTATTTGCTATTCTTTCAGTCTGGCTGCAACTCCAATATTTATTTACTATTGTAAATTTTCGCAGCTACAGTAAGCCTAAGAGATAGGTGTGGAATGTTTCTATAAAACAATCCTATTATCTAGTGAAGTTTTATATGCCCAGCATGGTTTGTTGAATAGCATCTCATATCTTTCCTGGCTGCTCAGGTACACCTCAGGTTTTTCCCATGCTTAATGTTTGTTGCATGCTCACCATGGCAATGGGGCTGCCAGAGTGCACAGCAAGGAGTGGAGATATCCATGTGCCTCTCCTCAAACTGAATTAAAGAAAATATAGAGGCTCACTCAGACTCTTATCAAAGCCTGCATTCACATTGCAGTTAATTAGAACATTCTAAAAAGATAGGTCTAACAAAGCAAAGTCTTGATTAAACCTAATCACACCTCTGTTCTGCTCCTTGGTAGATGTGACGTATAGGAGTTCTGTAATTTCCCAAATTACATTTGTATTCAGATGCATCTTGTTTCCTCTTGCCTTGCTGCTACATGACCTACACACCCAGAAAGCTCTTTCATGGATGGGATATGGCTAGTTAGGGGATTCTGCAGCTAAGGAACAAGTAAAGGAACATGTGACCTCTCAAATATATCAATACATGCATACATGCATATATATATATAAAAGTATATATGCAAATATCTATAAAGGTGTACATCAATATATGTGATGTGCCCCTGGGAAGCACAGGTAAATGAATGCCAACAGTAAGATAATTTCAGGGAGTGAAGTTGGTGGCAATCAGTGACGTTAATTCTTTGTTTGGTTGTGATGATCTCTTCATCTTTGGATGAAGTATTCACAGAGTGTCCTGGTAAAAAGTTAAATGGAAAAAACTGGTGAGAGCTGTAATAAGACCTTCACTTTTTAGTACTCATAATCACTGTCTAAATGTGGAGCTTTCTGAAACTGGGAATTTTAGCTTAGATGGTCCAAGCATGGCAGTGGATGATTGATTTGGAATGATGCTAATATAAAGAATAAATTGATGCTGATATTGACATTATTTTTAGTAACACCGATTACTGTAGCCTAAAACATGTGACCAGCTCTTTGTGCTTATGCTACATCATTTGATGCAGGAATTGTCCTTGTAAAGGGCAATGTAAGTATTTAAATACCAACATGATTTTTAAACTAATGTGACCAAGAAGACAAGTGTTCACTTGGTACAATAGATAAAGTAAATGATCACTAACAAACACTATAGAACTCTTTATATAGAGACCTGTGTATAAAACTTGGTAACAGTAAGCAACATCAGCCCCAACCTGAAGTCTACTGGTTTATTTTTACCTTAGGTGGGATGAATGCTTTGTAGCAGCATTTATAAAGCACATTTTAAAAATGCAGTTAGGAGATGCTGGAGAAATAAACTTGCATTATAATGTTAAAAAGCTTGCTTTTGGTAAAAAAAAATATAATTTGGAAGAAGTCTATGGTACTGCTAATTGCACTTTGGTTCCTTTGTTATATACATTGAGATAATCTGGGCATACTTCCCCATTATTTTATTTTTCCTTTCATTAACCAAAGCAGGAGAGTGGCATTGTTTTGTCAGTCCTTTGTAGCCTTTGAGGTTTAAAAGTGGTAGCAAAGACAAAAAAGGATTCCATAGGAGTGTGCACCTAAAAAGAATTAGATTTAGTTAAAACAACTGTTGGTAATGATTTGACTCTTATCCCCCAGGTTTCTAGCAATGTAAAGAAACAATCTGATGCTTTAGCATAAGAATACAATTTTCTTCCTTCATGTAGATGCAGCCAGATCATCTATCTTCTCTCTATATAGAAACTCTCTCTTATTGCTGTAAAAATGAAAGCTGTGTCAAGATCATAGATCATAGGATCATAGAATGGTTTGGGTTGAAAGTGTTAAGATTATCCAGTTCTAGTCCCCTGTCATGGGCAGGGATGCCTCACCCTAGACCATGTTGCCAAGACTCTGTCCAACCTGGCGTTGAACACTGTCAGGAATGGAGCATTCACAATTTCTTTGGGCAACCTGTTCCAGTGCCTCACCACCCTCACAGTAAAGAACTTCTTCCTTATATCTAACCTGAACTTTCGCTGGTTTAGTTTTAAACCATTACCCCTTGTTCTATCACTACAGTCCCTGATGAAGAGTCCCCAGCACCCATGTATACTCTTTCTGAGAAAGAGCAGAGCACATTCTTCAAATGTTTATATACTTTAAACAATGTCTGTGAGAAACAGGAAACTATTCTCACATTACCATGTTCTCCACCACAGTGAAACAAACCTCTTTAAGGTGTGAAATAAAAGCCAATTATAATGCAAGTCATAATGAAATGCTTGAAAAATTTATTTTAAAAATAAAAATACAGCAATGAGAAACCAGACAGTTTTATATCTAAAACTTGCTTATTTTTCCCCAGTATAGTGTATGCACCACCTTTGTACTTCAACTGCCATATTACATTACAATATAAAATATTATGATATTAATAATGCAATATTATGCGTGTCTTTGGCTTATGATCAGTACAAAATTCTCTCAGTAGAGGACCCAAAACTGTATTTAAAAAACAAGTGTCCTTTTAACGGGGATTTCTGCTGGATTTCATATTTTTTTCTATGTTAATTTTGTCAAAGTCAGGAGTCTAGGACATTTTTGTCTGTGGCAAATAGAGCAGATGTTTTTTCATCAGTGCCTAGATATGTGAAGTTAAAAAGCAGCAACTCGATGGAAAAAAACTTCCAAGATTTAAATTCACATCTATACCAGGAAGAGGAAATATGTATTACTTTGTCTATTGCTTTGAAACACATGGAAAACCTCCACAGATGAAGAAAAATTTCTGCACGGGGAGTGTAATTTGTCACTATTTCTGACACTTTTTCCCCCTCTTTTTTGAGATCTCATTTTAATTTCCCATTATAAAGCACAAAAGTTTTATTCTTCATGGTAGCAGACCAGCCTGCTCCCAGTATAGACTCACAAGACTTGGAGGAGAGCCTTGAAGATCATGGGGGTTTAGTAATTTATTTGTTATTAGCAGGCAAAATTGTGGGTTTACTTTTACAAAGAAAAATGGTTTTCTTGCTACGTGTGATAATATCCCACTGCTGGAACTGGGACCTCCTGCTAGGGACACAAAAGTTTTGCTCATCTTAGTTGCTAGAATGTAATGTTGTTTCTTGAGACACATGTAGGACTTAGATCTCAGTATCCTGTTACAAGAGGCCCTTGTTGCCTACCTTAACTGTGCCTGTGGGTCATAGCAGTATCTACCTGCTGCTGTATAGAACAAATGCAATAATAATTGGCAAAAGACCACAGTTTCATTCACGAGGAAGGAACTGTAGTAAATACTGAGCCCTGTAATACACCTCTCTGTATAAAGAGTGGGCATTTGGTAGGTCTAAGCTGCACAGATATTGCAGGACCTGCAAGAAATTATTGTAGCCTGTCACATAGGCTTCAATTGTCCGCTGGCAATCAGAGGCAAAGCAAGGAGGAGATATGTGCAAGAAACTAGGGTGGCTTGGCTAAAAAAATATATTATTTGCTGAGGTCAGGGATGGAAAAATATTTATGGGTCAGAATTTGGGTTCCTCTGTTCAGTACTTCAGGATCCTGGAAATGTTTTAAAATGTGTGATGCTCCTAAGCATTCCCAGACTTGTTTCTTTCTGCGCTGTCATCATTGCTACAAGTCATGGTTTGAGCTGTTTTGAGGGTGTTTTTTGTTCAAGGTTTTTTCAGCCAGGTGGAGGAGGGGAGTCCGGAGGAAGGAGAGACAGGACACCTACCCAGCTAGTCAATGAGGTATTCCATACCATAGCACGTGATGCCCAGGATGCTACTGGGAAAGAGAAGGCTGGAGGTAGAGCGCTGGAGGAAAATGGAGGAGGGAGCACATGGTGCTCGGCCAGGCAGGGTGGAGTGAGTTATGGGTCGGTGGCTGGTGGGGTGTTGTATTCTTTTCACTTGCTGTTTGCTGTATCATTATTATTTGTAGTAGTAAATGGCAGTAGGGGTTTTGTGTTATGCCTTAGCAATTAACCGTTCTTATCTCAATCCGTGGGGGCTACATTCTTTGATTCTCCTTCCAACTCTCCGGAGTTGGGGGACTTGGTTTAAACACGACATTTTTGCACCACGTGGGCCCGAGGGATTGAGATAAGAACAATCTGAGCGGATTTATGGTCTCTTGTCACATGCTGATTTATGGCTCTTAGAGGTTTTTCTCTGGATCTCGCTGTTTCGGGATTTTACCGGGTACTTGGTGTATGGATTGGATGTGTTTGTGTTTGTGTCGGAGGCTTGTAATACGGTGGGGCTCCGGCAGCAGGGGGGGATGGACGTGGCCGTGGATTGAACTTGTCCAGGCCGTCCCACTGCTCTTCGCTCCTTGTCCTTATCCTCGTCGTCGTCTGTTGGAGCTGCGTGAAGCCAGGAGGAGCGCCCGGGAGCTGCCGGCAGCTGAGGCTGCCAGGGAGAGCGGCACGGGGAGCCAAACGGCTGTGGCAGAGCAGCGGAGCAGGCGGGGGAGGAGCGGAGCAGGGCGGTAGCTGAGCAGGGGGATCAGGCTGTGGGGGGGGTGAGTCCTGCGCCGTTCCCGACCCTCCGACGGCCGAGAGTGTCCCCGGAAGTCGCCCGCCGACCCCCAGCAGGATGCAGGAGACTACGCAGCACTTCCCAGCAAGGCAGAGGAGGAACCGAGTCCCGCCGCCATTCCGAACCCCCAGCATCCGAGAATTTCCCCGGAAGTCACCCGCCGAGCCCCAGCAGGATACAGGAGACCAGGCAGCACTTCCAGCAAGGCAGAGGAGGAAGATCCGGACTCGGGAGAAGAGAAGCTGATAGTGGGAGAGCTGGCAAGCACAGCACTACATCAGCCCCAGTGACAAGTGCAGCAGCAGCACCTGAGAGTTTCTGACGGTTATGAATGGCTTTTGGGTGCCCTTGGGACCTGCCTGCTGATTGTTATAGGGTCAGCATAGTGGCACACACACAGAGTGTGTTCTACCCACAACCATTTTGTCTGATCCCAAAAGTTAAGCAGAGTCAGGTTTGGGTCTGTCTAGGTTAGACAAGGATGGAGCACCAGGAGACTGTCCCCAAGGCTGACAGTCATGAGTGGCAGGGCATGTGGACAGTATGGCCAGGTATCTGATCCACTGGGCCCCTCCAGTGCTTTGGAAGCATTGGAGGTGGAAGGCAGTTGGATGGAGTCCCCAGCAGCAAGCTGTAAACTGCTAAAGGGACGGTGAATGATTTTGAGCCTGGTGGGCCCAGATACTTCAGGCCATCATTCCAGAGATGCAACATAGAGATGTCTCATGATCGAGGGGTGGACTTAAGAGTGATGGTGTATTGAATGTGGGATCTGGGCATAACGTGAATGGTATGGAATAGGGGTGGATAATGTCATGGTTTGAGCATGTTTTGAGGGTGTTTTTTGTTCAAGGTTTTCCAGCCAGGTGGAGGAGGGGAGTCCGGGAGGAAGGAGAGACAGGACACCTGACCAGGCTAGTCAATGAGGTATTCCATACCATAGCACGTGATGCCCAGGATGCATACTGGGAAGAGAAGGCTGGAGGGGTAGAGCGCTGGAGGAAAATGGAGGAGGGAGCACATGGTGCTCGGCCAGGCAGGGTGGAGTGAGTTATGGGTCGGTGGCTGGTGGGGTGTTGTATTCTTTTCACTTGCTGTTTGCTGTATCATTATTATTTGTAGTAGTAAATTCAGTAGGGGTTTTGTGTTATGCCTTAGCAATAAACCGTTCTTATCTCAATCCGTGGGGGCTACATTCTTTGGATTCTCCTTCCTAACTCTCCGGGAGTTGGGGACTTGGTTTAAAACCACGACACTACAGAATACCTGAAATTAAATTATAATTTGGAGAAAGGAATCAAATTACAGCGTAGCTGATGATATATTTTGAGTCGTCCCTCAATTTTGATGTGAAGAATTTGCATTAGCTGTCTATGAACTTCTAAGTGATATTGCTGTCCTAAAAAAAGGCTAGAGATTTATGCTGTTTTGACATCTTTATCAGGGTCAAATATTCATCTGAAACTTTCATGGATAAATTCTACTTGTGTGTGGACAAAAATCTTACATCAGAAGACAGAAGTGTGTGTTAAGCTGTCCTTTGGCATAGAATGTAATTTTATATCCACTTAAAACCAAAATTAAACAAAACCTAGAATCAAGAAGTTACATTTTTAGTTCTGAATGAAAGCAGAAATGTGTATTCCTAACTACACTTGTCCAGTGAACGTAAAGCTGGAAAAAGTGTCCAGACTGTAAAAAAAAGTGTATGTTTTTCAACCTTGAGGGTTTTTATAAACATGGGATTAGTGTGGCATGGATAAGGGGATGACAAGGATTGACAAGGATCACCAAGGATCAGTGTGCACAAAAGTGGAGTCTGTGCCTCATAATCTCAGAATATTTTAATGCACAAAATTTAGCAAACACCATACAGTATAGGTTTGAATTTGTAAGGAGTATTCCTTCCATTCTGTAAATGTACCAAGGTATCAATATTTGGTAAGATTTTTGTCTGGAGTGGGTAAAAACCAGCATTTCTGAATGGCTTTGAAAGAATGAGGGCAGATTATTTTATCTTGAAGGAGAAGCTGCCCTCCTGCAATCCACAGGAGATCACCGCTCTGAAGGACAGTCCTCATTTCTCTCCAGTAGAGTTCAAGTTGATCACAAAGAAATCCTTTGGTCTACAAGCAAGGCCAAAATAAAAAATGGAAAAGCTTCATTTTGTTCTGAAGTATAACCTTGGTATCTGCCTGCATAACTACACATGGGGTTGAACTCTCGGGAACCTGAAACAAAATGCTTTTTTCTTCAGGCTGCTGTAGCCAGCAGACTGACAGGCAGCCAACTCGATCTGCAAGGTGGCTCTTGCATCTTTCACACACAGAACACACAGAGCGGCTGAGCAATGGGGAGTTATTCTGCAGGATTTGTAGTCTTTGATGGGAAATGCACTATCATTGAATTTAATAGGTTTTTTGATTGTAGATTTTGTTTTTTGTTTCTATTTATTTAATTGTGAGGTTTTGTTTTTGTTTTGTTTTGTTTTAATGAGTATATCTTTTACTGCAATCCAGAGAGGATGCCCTGATGGAAACAACATATGGTTTTCTTTACACCAGACATGACTGATTGCTACCGAAGATAAGGGGTACATCATCAGCACTGTTTAAGAATATGAACAGAAGTCTTCTGTGACAGCAGAAGATAAAGGGCTGTGGAGTTTTTTAGTCAAAACCCATCTGCCATTACTTCTGAAGCACAGGGATGCTGTTTTCTTGTGGGGAGACTGAGAACTGCCCTTCCATGTAACAGAACTAAACCTACCTGTAGAATGCCTGATTGTACCTTGCTGAGTATATAGCTGCACCTTGTACAGAAGTTATATACATATACAGAGAGAGAGAACTGAACTGCACATGGGAACATTTTGGAACTAAAGGAAACTGAAATGAAGAGCATTGGTAAATCAGATTTCGTTTCCTGTAGCCATCTTCCTCTTCCTTTGACACTCAATGTCATCAATGAAATGCTTTCCACAAGTTAATGTGTACCTGTGCCTCATTCATTAGTATTTCCAGAAAGATGTTCCTCTGTGGCTTGGCCATTCTTGAAGTGGACATTGGTGGCTGAGGCTCTCCAACTGGGCTTGAGGTTCAGGAAGTCTTTCTTGCCCCTGCCTACTTGGGATCCGGCTGTGATTTCTTGTGTACCCAAAAATGCCTGGGACAGGGGAACTCCTCAGCCTGATGTAATATTTTCTTTGTGGTGCTCCAAAAGCCTTGAGTGGCAGAACAAATTCCTGCATCTCACAGGCTGCCAGAGAAACCCATGCATCCATGTTTCTGAGCTGCAGAAACCTCAGAAACATTTTTTTTCCCTTTTTACCTCCTTGTGAAAGAGCTACAGCTGTGATCAGGGTTGCTGCACTGCTTGGGCCGGCACTCACCACTCAGCATGTGGCATGTGGCTGGCCAAGCCATACACCCTCTTCTGGCAGTAACCCCCCTTCTGTGAACTACTCCAGTCAGCAACAGTTTTATCATATTTAACAACTGGGTGCTGGAGGTAGTTCTGATGGATTGAATCTTGATATTAAATGTCTATCAAGGGGCAATTGCAGGTCCAACTACTTAATGATTAATTAAACTTTAATTAAATGTAATTCATTGCAATAGGAACAGCCACTAGGCTTCACTATGGCTTGGGTGATACTAAACCTCTTACTTTAGCACAGGAATGTATTTAAATGTGTTCTGAGAAAATGCAAATATACTGCATAGAAGACATACCGTTTGCAAATAATTGATCTTTGGAAATTCCAAGGGTGGGATAGGAGAGGGAATTGAAGCCAAATGGGAGCATGGTATTTTAAACTCTTGCATTAGTAAGGCAGTGTTCCCCCACCTCTGTAAAACAGCCTCCCTCCTGAACTCTCCTGCTCATCTATCTCTTCCTGAGCGTACCACTGGTCAAACTGGATGCTCTCTCCAATGTGCTCCATGTCACTAGGAGCTGGCTGTTTTTATCTTCTCATTCCAACAGTCACTTAGGATGAGCCAAAATGCAGCTTTGTGCCACCCACCTCCTTTACCCGGTGTCACAACTGCTTGTTTAGTGCCTGTCTCTCTCCTCGTCCATCTCTCACTTCCCAGTCCACATCCCTCTGATGGCAAAGTGCTCAGAAAATCTCCCACAGTGCCTACATGTCAACCCAAACACCTTGTTCCTGGTGTAGGCTCAAACGAGGGATCATTTCTACACTCAAACTGGCCTCTCTTCTGCAAGGATTCCCCCAGGGGATGGAGCTTTTCTGATCTGGCCAGTTTTCCAGGTCTCTTCTGTGGGTCCTCCACTTCCAATAAAATAGGCTCCAGAAGAAAAACCTTTCTCTGTCTCAGCACACTTCTAAGGTGCTTGTTCAGTGAGGAGCCTGTGATTTTTCCAAGGATGGTTTTTGGATTGTTTTCCATCTCTCACAGGTCATCCATTGGTGTCTCTCCTGTGTGGACTCTTGATTTCACCACAGATCTATAGTAACTCCTACTGTTCAGCCAAGGGAGCTGGTGAATGCCTTTATGGCTGAGATGGCTCTTATGTGAAGTTCTTTTTCCATTTCAGATATTTATACACCATTTCTCAGGTGAGTTTGTTCGTGCTGTCTTGGGCAGCACCTCCAGCAACTCTACAATGGCTGTTTATGCAGTTTCTCCTTGGTGAAGATCCCATGACACTGAAAAACTTCTGAGCTCCCACTGCAGATCTTACTTCAGTTATAACATGGGTTTGATCCCTTTCCTGTGCAATGGCTGTCGTAATCAGGGATGCATTTGTGAGTGCTTTTCATGCTGAACTGCTTTATCTGTCTCCTCCTTGGAGAGCATCTTTGCTGCTCCTCAGTGTTGTACTCTCTCTGACAAACTTCCTAATATCATACCTTGGGGAATCTTAATTTTCAATTGTCTTGGTAGTGTGTGTATGTGTGTTTAAATTCCTTGAAAATTGCCTCTTGTAGGTCCTCAATCTTCTCTCTCAGAGTGTGCATCCAGCGGAGAACCCAGGTTTGCATCAAGTGCCAGACAAAGAACTGCGAAAAAACATGTGTCCTGAAAAACATCCTCCAGACCCTTCCCACCAGCCCAGACAAACCCATATAGGCAACTCTGACGGCCAAAAACCCCAGAAAAATCAGCAAAGCAGTCTCCAAATGATAAGTAGAAACAGGATGTACTTCCACTTGCCAGATGAAGTCTCAGCGAGAAAAACCAAAATGGTAATGTTACTGCTAGAAAAACAGTAGGAGGCTGAAGAAATCTGACTAGGTTTCTGCTGCAAAAGGAGAAAGCATGGACAAGCAACCCAGGAGTCCTTCTGTATTTCATCAGGCTATCAGTTTCCTGACTCATGAATTCAGTAGTCAGAAGGTGGGGATGTAATCCTTCCAGTCAATTGTTACAACTAATCTATTCCCACAGTTTCTCTTTTATCCAGTGTCTCAGCAGCCAAAGAGTGCAACCTGAGCCTATTTTGCAGAGTTAAGGAGTAAACACTGAGGTTTTGGTTATTCACTGAGAATCTTTGATGTGAGGGCAGAACTGATGTGGGACAGATTCCTTTGGGCTTCCAGAAGCATAAAAGTAGGTCTGGAATGCAAGAGGCAGGACTGTGGCCATTACTAGCAGTTAACTGGTAATGCTGTTCATGCAGCCTGATTAGTTTTAAAAATTTGGCCAGTGAGTTTTTGAGGATGTAATAATTTCTGGTATCTAAAATGTATGCTTGAGCTAAATGTTTAGGTGTCTTTGATGGTCAATGCAACAAAAAGGCAAAACTGGATCAGAATAAAAGTTCACACTACCCTACTTATTGTAACTTTCACCTATAGAGGGTCCACCTTTAGTTAGAAAACAAAAAGTCTATCCTAGTTGTGAAATAGCCCATATCCCTTCATCTTTGTAAAGAGTTCAGAGAATGAATATTCTGTTTCCTGGATTTTTCAGTGTAGCTGTTGTGCATGAATGGTAATCCAGCCAACTCTGAGTGACTACTCAAGCATTTAAAAGAACAGTTTATGGAAAATGAGATGCTCTGATGAAGAATACTCTAAGGACAGAAAGCTGATGTAAACTGAACAAGGAGCCCAGCTCAGACTTGCCAGGCTGCACCAACCCCATTTGACCCCAGAGGGTTGTTAAACTGGGGGTCAGGAGAGCTGTGGCTTAGGGTTGGTAACCAAACCTAATGGAAGGTGAAGTGGGGTGTCAAAACAGGAGTCCAGTATACGGAAACAATATTGTTACTGGTACATGCACATGCAACAGATCCACTTCAGCCAAATTTTCACTGGTTTGTCAAAACTAAACATCTGTCTGAAATTTTTTCTTAGTTTCTCAGCCCTTCACCTTCTGCCATTACTAACCTCCACTTTGCTTCTCTGTCATTCTCTTTCACCAGTTCCTTTCCTTGATGCAGAAGGGTCACAAAAGAGCTGAACACTTGGAAATATTCTCAGCTTTTCTGGTCTGTTCAGTCCTTTTGTGGTTTACAAACAGATATTTGATGACGTTTCTTGAGCAACATGTAAGCTGACATAGACTAACCAGCAAAGCCAGGTTCCTGTTGAAGTTCAGGCAGACTCCTGCCTACAATACCCTTTCCCTCCCTACCCAAATCCTGCAATAGGTTGGGCATCTCCCTGTGAGCTGCCTGCTCCCAGCACGGACAGTTTGTGTAGGGTAGCAATGGATCCTGTTTATGCATGTCTCACACTTCTGCAGTCCCCTTTGCCTGTCAGCTGTCACAGGGGTGATTTCTGAGTCACCTCTATTTGAGGTTGTCCAAGTTAGTGTGGACACCTTTGGTACAGCTGCCAAAATTCATCAGACAAGGAAAAAACACCACTGACTGCCTTAAATACCATGGGAGGCAAACCTATGGGATGATTTTCATTTAATCTTTATTGTGCCTGTTTCATTGTCCTCACTGAAGCTGGTGGAAAATGGAGGTGTTCTGCACATTTTAAAACTAGTCCACTATATTTTAGCCTCTAGATACACAGCCTGGAATATATACCTTTACATTGTAAATAAATCTAAAGCCTTCTGCATTCAATAAAAATGTTCTAGTTGACTTTTTTAAAAGGCCATTTGCAAAAGACCAACAACATATAAAAACCATGAAGAAGTCAGAGCCATAATATTGAACTATAAATACTTTCTCTAGTACAGATTTGGGTTTTTTTTTCATTTTTTAAATTATCTAAAGTTTTACTGATATTTAGTAGGCCAAATGAAGGAAATTCTTCCCATTTTGGGAGATTCAGCTTAGGATGTCTGCTTCAGGCAAATTTCTCCCCATTTCACTTGGAGTTTTTTCCACTTTATACCTCCTCTTTAAACAATTTGCCTTTTTCACAGTCCTCCTGGTGTTTCATGTACCCTTTAATGTAAAAAATCTAATTTGATCTCAGTAAACATCTAATCTTAAAGAAATTTCCAGCACTCCTTAAGGTATCCTCAAAATCGTATCTCCCTGTATAACATGTATTTATTGCTTCTGTACTTTCATTGCTGCTCCCTCTCTCCAGATCTTTAGCCCATTTTACTCTGCTTCTCTGAATTCCCTCTGGCTTCCTCAGTTTTTCTGTGTAATAAAATGGGTATCACTGAAAGCCATGGGTCACAGGAGTGTCTTCTAGCGTCAGACAGAAAACAGCTGCCCTGCCCCTGCCAAGCTGCTCAGACACAGTTCAAAATTATCCTCTTAATTTTTGCTGCTTATCATGTTGGATACAAGTTCACAAAGTGGGGGCAGCTAGGATGGGCTTTTTGTTCCCCAGACAAAGGTGGACTCTGTACAGGTGACAGTTACAGCAAGTGGGATTCATCCAACAGATCTTGGATGTTTGCAGTGTGTACTTTTAATCTTATCCAGCTTTGCCTGTTTCCTTCATTGATCATCAAAGACATCTAAATATTTAGTTCAAGTGCATGTTTTAGATACCAGAAGCTAAGAAATTTGTTGACAATTACCTTTTCCTGGGATAGCTCCATTTTGGCTATCATTTCCCCAGCTGTACGGTTACATGATGCATGTCTCCTTCGTCTGCTGGAGCTGAGCTGGTGTGGTCCCTGCGACATAAACACTGGGAAAAATCCCTCTCTACCCTAGTTCAGGTGCTTTCCCCTCTTCTCTCCCTTTCCTTGCATTGTTTCACAGCTCTTCTCTAATCCTGAATCTGAAATGTACTCCCTCTTGCTTCATCTGTTGCAACAAGGGGAAATAAACTTGATTAGCTCAGTTGTTTGAAGTTTGATTCCTCTTGATTACAGAGGTGAAAACAGTGTTTGCTTTGTTTGAAAAGGTAGTGCCATGTTAAAAACTGTCCCTTAACAGCCTCAGGGGGATTCAGCTGACCATAGCCCTCTTCATCAGTGCTTCTTGTCTGAGTCTCCCTCTGTGGTCAAGAGAGAAAAGTGGGCAAATCGCCTAATCCTAAAGCAAATATCTAAACGGATTATAAGGGGCCCCTAGTACAACTAGTGCTGATGTCTAAAGTTAGGTGACATCATCTCACCTCATCTGTCTTTAGCTGTCTTATAGAGAGTTCGTATTCTAGCAGAAAATGTCTTAAATCATAACTTCAACAGCATTTCACCAGCTACAAATTCATTCTCACTATTTATTCTCTTGCTCACTGTTTGAATTCTCTCAGGCTAGACAAGGAATTTCATTCTGCTTACAGTAAATCTCCCTTTGCAGCTCTGGTGCATGCTAGGGCAGTGCTGTAATGAAACCCAGAAGATGTTATTACTTTTCCTCCCTGTGCATAATGTTAATTTCCTTCACTCTCAGTCTGAACTCTGTGCAGAACAAATCAGGGTGCTGTCTGCTTTGGATTCACTGTCCATAGTTTCCTACAAAAAGGTTATTTTGAGGCAAACTTCACCCAAAATGTAACACTTAGAAATTCTTGTGGAAATTGTCAAAACATGATGGGGTGCTTGCCTGCAAGACACAGCCTAAATGTCCATTCTATGCTGGAGCCTTTCAGGCAAGTGCTTTTGCATAAGGATGCTTGCTGAAAAGGGCATCAGAGTCACTAGAAGCAAGGAAGAAGATGAACCGAATTCTTTCCTGGTGAGGTATGAAAAGCCTCATTGGTTTTATATCTTTTTAACAGGATTAAGCTGAATGTTGCTGGCAGGAATGTGTTACTCAGGGTAGCTGAGTAAAACTGAGTTGAACTCTTACTTCTTTAGCTGAAGAGAGAGTAGGAATAAACTGGTACTAATGGCAGGGGAAACAAAATGCAGGCAAACATGGGTTATACTTTTTTGCCTTAAAATCTGGAGCCAGGCACTTTGCTGGTCTTTTCTGTTTCTTGGAGTCCCCTATAATTAATCTGCTGCCTTAAAAAACCCAGTTTGTTGTTGCTAGGCATGAAGATCATGTACAGGGAGCTACTAAAGTAGTACTTGTGTTCCTGGCAATGACAGGAGACAGTAGAACTCAACACTTCAGTTTGAAGTCCTTGGTGTGTAGCAGCTGAGTGATGTATTCATAGGAGTACTCATGCTGTACTGTATAGGAGGAAGTACTGCTCTTGGTGGTTCCTTCTCTGGATTGCTGGCAGCTTTGGTGCTGGGCAGGTGGATTGCATATATCTTTTACTGATTAAGGGAATGCTACATGCAGTAATCTGTAGATAGCAGTACTTCTGCAGAGCCGGAGTGATTTTGGTAAACTCCTGCTGAAGAATGGGTGGTGCTTGACATTTCTGTCTGGTTTCCCAGTATCTCATTAAGAGCGCTGTTGGAGGCTCTATGGCAGGTTATCCAGCAGCTGAAGAAGCATTAATGATTTGGATTTTAAGTGGGTAGTTTAGTACTTGCAGATATTCAGCAGAAAAAATTGCCAGCCTCATAGTACCATGGGAGCACTAGGTGCAGATTTCAGTATCTTTGGAAATTTGTAGAGATCTTTTGGACTTCCGTGCTCCTCAGTCTATGGTAGAGGATTCCTGGACTGCCTGTGTCTCCACAGAGATAACTAGCTGTGTGAATGAATTATCTGTAAAATTTGAGAGAATAAAATAAAATACATAAATTTTGCTCTTTTTTTTCTGATTCGTTTGTCCCCAAGATTGCCATTCAGCAGGAAAAGTCTATATTTCTAAGTTTTGTTCTGGTAAATAACTTGAGAGGTGAGTGCAGAAGTTAGTTCTCATCAGGAGCTGAGCTATAACGCGTCCAGACCTAAAGTTTTCAGCAGTTTCCGTTGCTTGCTTTAGGATGTACAAAGTTGCAAGGCAGCTACCAGTGGGCAAGTGAGATGGTGAACTGTGTAATTTATGAACCTACAAAGTTGAAGAAAAGACCTCTGCTGAATGGCAGCTGTCTTTGTTATATCAGCAGAGGCATCATAGAATCATAAAATCATAGAATAGTCCTGCTGGCTCTGGTTGAAGCTCTCTCAGCATATGAATTTTGCACATTTTTACACCTTAACAGGTCACCTGAGCTCATTTCATTCTCTGGGTTTGAGGGTGGGCTGCCCAATGCAGTCTATAGCTCTGCTGGCTGCTTCTTGGATAACTATGGACAGCTTGTTTAAAGCCAGGAAATACAAAACATCTTTTGTTTCACTGAGAGTGCTCAGCATCTCACAGTAAGATAATAGAACTGCAGCAGCAGCAGATTTGGCTGAGGCAACCTGATGCCCATAGTAACTATTTATGAGAACTGGAGGAAGTTCTGACAGAAGAACAGCCATGATGTCTATCTTCAAAAAATGTCAGGGCAGGACAGCCAGTTTAACTTTGTTGTTGGGAATGAGCAGTATACGGAACATCAGAGCATTATCACAACTCTGGGAAGATTTCTGATACCATCACATCATGTTCTCTTACTTGCATCATAAAGATTTCTTTCTCAGAAGGAAATCTGAATTAGCTGAAACTACTGTGAAGTGAAAGCAGAACTGCAGAGTGCACTATATTGAGAGAGAACTTATTGGTCATTCACTGTCACACTGGGGGAATGTGCAGAGTAAAGTTCTTCAGTGGTTTGGTGCTGTTCAGTATTTTCATTAATGACTTGAAGGAAAGAATAAGAGTGCACTTTGCAGGTGTGAAAGTCAGGCTGAGGGATAGAATTAGAAACCCAAAGTACCTTGACAAACTGGGGAATATTCCAGAAAGCATATAATGAAGCTAAATGTAAATATTGCAATGTTTCTAAAACATAAAGAAATTGTTCCATATTTTGGTAGGAATGATCATTTGAATAAATGCAGCATAGAGCAAGATACTAATAAAGGCAATATGAGGAAAAACAATGTAGAAAATGTCCTCGGGATCTAATGACTTATGTACTGAACATGAGTCAGCAATGCTTTACAGTTATAAATGAGATGCACAGTGTTATAACAATAACGTATATGGTCTGACACACTAAAAATTAGAGAACTCATAGAGTTCAGAATATCTAGAAATTAGAAATTCAATTTTTTTTAAATTTTTTATACAGCA
The DNA here is from genome assembly GCF_012275295.1 of Melopsittacus undulatus. Classification (NCBI taxonomy): domain Eukaryota; kingdom Metazoa; phylum Chordata; class Aves; order Psittaciformes; family Psittaculidae; genus Melopsittacus; species Melopsittacus undulatus. The sequence goes on along the minus strand of NW_022994125.1, from coordinate 5,362 downwards.
TCCAACATAACAGAACCCATCTAATTTTCAGAGCACATTCAGGAGTTCCCATGAAACCTCTCATGTCAGCATAGTCACTCATGGGCATATGCTTTTACAGGAGGGAAAACTGCAGCGACTTTATAGCTGTATATATCTTGCAGTTAAGCACCATGACAGTGAACCAAACCTCACTTTGTGCATAGATCTATCCCAGCAAACAACAGACGTGTCTGTGGCCTTTCTAATGGCAGATGTGGTAGGTCACTGCAAACATGAACTGTCCAGACACAGTACTACTTTTCAAAACGTGGCACTGTGACTCTGGAGGGCACAGTGCCTGGAGCAAGGTGGACAGCATGATTTGAAAGAAATGCTATTTATGTGCATGGAATACCAGAGAACATTTGAAGACTAAGGTCACAATTTATTCTTTGGTTACCCTGTGTAGCTTCAAGGTTCTTTCTAGTGTGTTCTGGCACAAAGGCAAGGATGGGCATGAAAAGATTCTTCACTGAAGTAGGGACCCTCTACTGATTGTTTACTCCTTCCTTGTGAACCTCCTTGGGAGCATTGGTGGATTTTGCCATGGTAATAAAAAGATTAAATTATCTCTCTTTTGATTCTCTAATATATTGTAACATTTTGTGTGTGACAGGCTGTTCAAAATCTTGTCTTTGGTTATTCAAACACAAGGAGTCTGGGGAATAAGAGGATTATTATCAGAAAGATTACACTATGACACTATGCTTACCTTCATTTTTATTTTTTTTCCTTAAATGTGTTAGACATACTTTTATTAGCACATTTAGTAAATTTATTCCAAACACTTTGCACTTACCTTCATATGAATATGTGGAATATTTTGGATTAATTCTAAACTAATTATATAAACACATAATTTTAAATAATATGAAAATAATTGAAAAGAAGTAGAAAAATATGTAAACCACTAAGCCAAAAGTGCACTCTGGTCCATACACGTTCTGTATCCGTCAGCTACAGAAAACAGCTAAGTAAACAGAATAGGGACATTGTCGCAAACCACTACCACTCTTCTGGTGGTATTGAGACATCAGGTATTTACCTCATAGAAGAATAGATATTCCTGCATTCTATTTACATTGTAGTTACTTTGCATACATTTTTATGTCTTCTTCAGTTTTAATTCCTGGAAGTAACCACACAACCAGAGGTCTGGAGTTCTGAGGCTCTGAACTCCAGGAACTCTCAGAACACATACCTAAAGAATGTATTAACTGCATGCCTATAGAGATTCTCTACCATATCAGAAGGATAAATTTCCTATTCCAGTTAATCACTTACTTCTATTTTTCCAATATAGTTTCTATCTACTGCTTGTTTAAACATCAGAGCAGATTAATGTTTGATAGTATCAATATTTCTCTATTCTTCTCCATGGTTCTTTCTTCTAACTCAGCCTTCTGAAATGAAACTGCAACTATGATTCCTACCCTGTGTGTACATGTAGAGATTTTGCTGTTTTCTCAACATGAGATTATTTGTTCCAGTGGGTTTAGATGCTTCAGGCTGGTATACCTGTGTACATTGCAGATGTTATTACTTCAAAAGAGCATTTCTGAATATTGCAAAAAAAAATCCATTATATCTTTAAGCATCATTATCAGTATCTTTTTCATGCTGTTAAAGCCTAAGAAATTCTATTACTTTTGGTTGCAGTATAGCGATTTTTTTTTGTTGTTTTTTTTTTTTTTTTTTTTTCTTTAAGAGCTAAGCTTGAAACCACTGGAAAATGCAATGCAAATATTTCTAAATATGTAAAGAAAAAAAAAAGGTTATACTTTTGCTGATTTGTTGTATGCTTTCAAACCTTATTTAGCATCTCTGCCAAGACATATATAATAGAAATCAACTATAATTCCTAAAAGAAAGTCAATTTCCCAAGGTTGTCAAAACATTTATATTTATGAAGGAAAATGTGCAAAGGCCAAAGTTTTTGACAGAGTGAGAATTAAATCCATACGTTTCAAACTTTTTTGTGATTTTATTGACATTCTGTTTCATGTTATTAAGAGGATTAAGAATATCTGTTTGGAAAATTGTGTTTGAGGACTTTATTTTTGTAAAAGCAACAGGATTGTTGGGGTTCAATCAGAACCCTTTACTAGTTGAAGAGTAGAAGGAATATTATATGAGTCGTTCAAGATGCATTGCCATAGTTTTAGATAGGAACTCTTGGTTGTTATTGTTAAGAAACTGTACTTGCATCCATCACACTTTGAAAGTAATTGCTTACTTTATGTAGCTATTAATGCTAATTACATTGTAGGAGCTGACATGACAGGCTATTTGTTATCCTTGAAGTTACGCAGTAGAAAGTTCAATATGTCAGCTGGTAGCATTTTTCTGAAGTACTTGACAAAGCCACTAATTCCCTATTTGTCTTCACAATTCAGCATCAAACACTTGAATAGCATTTATTTCTTACTATTTTGTCCTGACCTTTGGTAGACGAAGCCTGTTTAAGTGTCAAGTAATGAAGAGTGGATAAATAATTTTCATAGAAAGCCTATATTATGCGATTCCTTTAAGTTTGACTGTCAGTAAGTTTTGTTTGTTCTCACTTTTGTACACATGATAGGTCTCAAGTGGTGTAGGAAAAAAAACAGAATCTGGGGTCCTGTTCCCAAAACTGCGAGCACAATTCCATAAAATGATAAGGCAAATTCCATGATTTTCCTACGTTCAGGAAGGCTCTTACATAGATAAGTGTTTAGAGTTTGAAGGTTTACATTGACTGATCTGTTAGCCACAAACCTTGAACATTCTGTGGAGTGAAACAGCAGTTTCTTTTTCTCCTTGCTCTTGAAGGCTAACTTGGTAAGTGAATATATGCGTATATTTGCATCTATGGTTTAAAGTCAATCATAATGTGTCTTAGCAGGACTGACTTGGAGATGATGTTTCAGGGCACATGCGAATATTTATTGCCTTGAACTCCAGAGGGTAAGTGCTTTACATGTAACTTGAACAGATGGCACTTCTGGATGTAAGGTTCCCATACAAATATGCCAGACATAGGAAAGAGACTTAAGAATATAATATTAGTAATGCCAGTGTGAACAGCAAATGTGACTCTACTAAATAATGTTAGGGAATAATCAGTATATAAAAGTATATAAGGTAGCCCATGAAAGTGAATGCAATCCAAGCTAACCAGTTTCTCCAGTTTGCTAAATATCAGTGAGATTCAAATTCTTATTAAGTATATTAAAATTCTTGTGGGTAATAAACATGCTCTACAGCCTGGATGCATTCCTTCATGGCAACCAATGCTATTAAAGTTTCAAAGCCTCTGATGAAAGAGGTATAGTACTCTGCAGTCCAGATCATCTGAAACACATGACAAAAAAGATTATGTGACTGAAGAATAAATTTCTACAATGATGCTATTTGTATCTGCAGAAGCATGTTTATTTTTCTGTTTATTCAACAGAATTTGTGTATATTTATACATATTTTTATTTAAAACTTAAAATGCTTCTTTATTAAAATAGCTTGGAGTGAATAATGCAGTTTTCACCTCTTAACTTTAACAACCAGTGTTTTAGCTAGAAAACAATACATGTAGTTCATTTAATCTAAACCAAAGTAAATGACCTAAGATGACAGCCTGCTTGCTGCAAGATATGTCAGATCATTACTGTAGTGGCAGTCAGCTGAGTGCAGTTGATCCATTACAGTTTGGAACAATGAGTTCACTTCTGCAACTGTATAAATACTTTTTTTGACTGAAAAAGCAATTGGTGGAATTGGTTATTGGCTTTGTAGACCATCAGGAGACAGGTTAGTTTTACCCTTCTGATGATGTGTTGTTGCAATAGCAATCTTGCTCAGTAGGAGAGGAACCGCAGGTTCAGATCCCTGGTGCGTGCGCTTGGCTGAGGAGCCACTGGCGTGAGGCTACCATCTGTGGGCTTATGACTGAATACCTCTAAGTCAGAATCCCGCCTAGATGCTGGAGATTGACCCAGGAAATGACAGTCTTGCTCAGAACACAGAAGGAAAACTCCTATCTTCAAACCCGGGCTGATGGAGCCCTTCACTCACAAAGCCAAGCCATCACATATAAAACATTTTATTTTCTGCCCAATATATTATAAAGGCTCATTTTGTTATATGGTAAGCTGAATTCTATGCTCCTTGCACCCTTCTATGCTGCTCAGCTGATTCAGGTGAAATCTGTGAAACGGGAAAATGTCAATGTCATGAAAGATCTTTTACTTGTATTACATAGCCTTTAAAGCATTGTATCACTAAAAAAGTACTCTTCGTACACCAAGTCTACACAGACTGAAAAAAAGCAGACCTCTGTCTTTTTGTGCAGACACATCAAGTGACCCTGAAACACGCCTTAGGCTAAGAAATCCAGGCACATCTCTTCACATCAACTCCCTAAAATCAAGCAGAAACTCTGAACCTGGTGGCCTTAGAAATGTCCATGCAAAAATCAAAGCTGGTGTGTTGGTACTGTCTACCAAGTGTGGTGAACTGTGAAAATGCTTAGTAAGTGATTCACACTGTATCCTACCAATAAAAAGTAAAAGCTCCAGAAGCCACAGATTTGTTGTGCAGATCAATGGGATATGCCATGGTCTGGAGTACTGCTTGAGGGAGTCAGTGTGTGTCTCTAATTGTGGAACATGAGAAACTGTTCCAACAAGCACACTATGAGAGCTGTCAAAGAAAGGGTTGTACATCCAGCTTCTACTGCTTTTTAGGTATTAATTTATCATGTATCATTTCCTATTATTTCATGTCATGACCTATTCTATTGAGGTATTTTAAGATATAAGCTGCAACTGTAGATGGCACCGTATGTCATGTTATATCATATCAAGTGGCAACATAAGGTAGATGCTTAGTTTAAGCCTTTAGTTTCTTTCAGCAAAGGGAACAGATGGGGCATTAAGGTGAATGAGGTGAAGAGGGTAGGAAATGAACAAACCACCTTTTGCCTACTGAAAGGGTAGGAAACCCAACTGCCTTTGAGGGTTAGATGCCCTCCAGGGTGTACTTGCTACATCCTGTGCTCCCAACATGTGCCTGTGGAGCCCTGGGATTTGTCCTGGTACAAGCTAACTTTGCCTCTCTTCCAGGTTCAAAACTGGTTTCCTTTTCCTAGGAGAAAAGGAGAAGAAAGGCCAAGTTGTGTTTTGAGATTTGGAGGATGAAACTCGATATAGTCCCTTCCTCTGTCCCACTGCTGGGCACCACAGTTCATTTGGTTCATTGTTGTTTGGCACCCATGTTTTGAGGCTCGAGCTTTCTCAGAAGCCTGATGTATAAAGAGACAGCTAGTCATCTGAAACCCAGATCCTGGTTAGGAACTGAGAAGGGG
>NW_022994124.1:72449-117676 GCF_012275295.1 Melopsittacus undulatus | reverse complement strand
TGGTCAATTCATTCTCAAGTGTATACTGTGCAAATCTGATCATTCCCTGATTGCCCCCAGCTCAGGTTTCTTCTGCCATCTATTATTTGAGCTCTAAGCTTGTTAGAGGACAGACTATCATTGCATTTGTCGAAAGTACTATGTGTACCTCAGGAATTGAATGAATAATGTGTTGCACTAGTAAAGACTAAATATGGACTTAAAAGTTCAAGCAAAATGAAGTAAAATTATTAAGTAGCACAACTGGTGAATAAAAATGAAGCAATTTTAGTAACTAAAGCTTAGTTAAAACATGGTGATTGGGTATTTACTTAAGAAACACCGTAACAGAAGAAAATAAGGAGTATCAGATAAGGAGACTAACAAAGTAAATAGACACAAGTCGTCTGACAAGGAGAAAACATTATATAAATGAATGTGGTGAGTTTACCTTGGCTGGCTGCCAGGTACTCACCAATCCCCTTCAGGACAGGGGAGAGAATATATGAAGAAAACTCATGGGTCAAGATAAAGACAGGGAGATCATTTGTCAATTGACGTCATGGGGAAAACAGGCTCTACTTGGGGAAATTAATTAAACTTTTTTGCCAATTAATTGTAACAGACCGGCATAGTGAGAAATAAAACAAAACTAAAAGCACCTTCTCCTCACACCACTTTCTTCCAAGGCTCAACTTCATTTCTCCCTCTTCTGCCTCCTGAGTGGCGTATGGGACCTGGACATGGGGTTTGTGGCAGAGAGAGTGTGATGAGCTGACGCTCTTCCCTGGCTCCACTGTGGGGTCTTTCCCACGGGATACAGGCCTCCACAGCCTTCTCTGGCATGAGTCCTTTCCCTGGGGTGCAGTCTTCCAGGAACAGACTGCTCCAGCATCAGTCACATATGGGCACCATAAGCTCACAAGTCCTGTCGAAAACCTGCTCCAGTATGGGCTCCTGGAGCTCCAGGCCTGGAACTCCTGCCAGGAGCTCTCCATAGGCTGCAAACTTCCCTTAGGACACATCCCCCTGCTCCAGCATGGGGTCCTCTATGGGATGCAGGTGGATATCTGCTCTACCATGGACTTTCCATAGGCTTCAAGGGGCCAGCCTACCTCACCATGGTCAGCACCATAGGCTGCAGGGAACCTGCTCCAGTATCTGGAGCACCTCTTCCCCTCCTGCACTGACCTTGGTGTCTGCAGGGACATTTCTTTCACATTTTCCCACTTCCCCCCTCCCACCTGCTGTGCAGCATTTTTTATCCCTTCATAAATATATTGCTGATGGGCTCAGCTTTCGGTTGGCTCCATCTTGGAGCCAACTGGAAATGACTCTATCCAACATGGGGGCAGCTTCTTGTGTCTTCTCACAGAAGCCACCCCTGCAGTGCACCTACTACCAAAACTTTGCTGTATAACCCAATACAATTAGATAAGGGAATAATCTGAAACAGTAAGAAAGGCATTGACTGATATTTTTCCTGCCTGGGGATTTAATTTAGAAAACACTGCTTTTTACAGCCACCAAGGACTCCTAGTCAACAGCCTGTATATACTTGGTATTTCTGAATGTCACATTAACTGAGTTTGAAAATGATGACCTGTCTATACAGGTGTGTTGGAACCAAGAACTGGCCTGGAAGTTTCCCTAGTGTTCTCCAACCTTCTCACTGACCTTTTTAGAAATACCACATACTCATACAAATTTCGTTTTCATTTTTTCAAATATCACAAGCATGCAATTTATGAAAGGAATGAATAAGCCAGAATGAAGTAAAACTGTGACATTCTGTAGCTGCATTTTGCAGAAGAGATGGTAAAGCATGGTACACACAGATTCTAAAGCATTCATCCACACTTTCAGTTATGAGAACCAGTCAGGTCCTCAGCTAGGACATAGCTGTGAATGTGGGAAACTCATGAAATACCTGGTTCTTGGGATTCTTTGGGAACTTCCCTCATTAGGAGTTACAAAGCTAGATGAGGTAAAATTAACAAAGGGTTGGGAAAAAAAATCATAAACAGACTGATAACTAACTGAACTTGAAACTTCAAGAAATGGCAGTTAAATCTGAATGCTTCTGCATGTGCAGGAGAGCAATAGCCATGAATTAACCTCACAAATACTCCATCCAATAGTATAGAAAATGAAATTAAATGCATTAGAAACACTTTATTTAACAAGAAATGATAGTCTGTATAGGGCTGTACAATAACAATACCCCTCCTTCCAAATGCAAACCAAAGTAAACCCTGTTTAGGACTTCACGAAGAGCAAGAATGGACAAAATTTCACACATCCTTGGATTTGTGGAGTATTTATTAGCAGTTAGTTTTCTATCAAATATTTTGTAAATGAAATCAAATTAGCTTTGAGTGTCTTAGTCTTTGAAGAAGACTCTTCATAGTCTTTTGAAAATGGGAATAAAGTTTGAAATAATTATGTTTTGACAAAAATGTGTTTTGATAAGTGCTGAGACTGCTTGAGTTCAATGTCACTGGAGCAGTAGCTGCTTGCTCAGTTTCCACATGTGGGGAGAAAGGAATCTCCGTGACGTCCTGCTCCCGTGCTGCACTTTGAACACTGGTCACATATGTGGAGCTACATTTTTCATTGTCTATTTCAGTACACAAGCAAATTGATATCTAACAATGTACCTTCCAATGCTGTCATGTCCTGACTTTGATCACTCCTTTTACCCATTGAGCTGGAGCAGTTTTCCATGTGAAAAGTTATGTGATACTTAACATTAGAGAGTAGAAGGCTACTTCTCTAGTGTTTGTCCATTGAAAAAAAATACATGTATTAAATGTCTGGACCTCCAAAGCCAGAAATGTTGAGAGGAATACATGTAGTCTTTTATGCAGAGGCCATCAGCTTGGTGACACTATTGTTGGCTAGCCCTGGGAACCAGAAAGGTGACAATAATGAAAGAGTATCTCTCTATTCGCCTGGTTTCTGAAGAAATTGAGCTCATTCTCCATTACTGCACATATATGTCTACCATTATCTCCCTTCTTAATAACTGTCAAACTTGTGGTTCAGTTTTGACCAGATTTATAGGACATCTGAAGGCCTCAAAAGCCTTCATTTCAACTCATTTCCTTATCAAGGGAAAGATATTTCAGCCTCAGCTCAATTGTACTAGTAGCCAGAGGATCTATATGGTGACTGAAGGGATGCTGTGGCTGTCTTCAAGGCCTCCAGTGAATTGTGTTTCATAGCTCACTTTCAGCTGCACAATGCACAGGGTTGGTAACAAGTGAAGAGTCCTGTCCTCTGTCAGTGGTTTTGTCCTAAGCAGATTATTTGGCATTTATGACTAATAAAAACCCAAACCTTGCAGTTTTCTTCAAAATTCATATTACTTCTTTCTCCTCTGAGGGGACTCCCATATCTACTGATATGGAGAGGTCCTGCTGTAGCCTTAATGCAATTCAGCTACCCACAAGACACAATCCATTGGAAACTGGGCTCCATCACTTCTGGAATTACTTTTTGAATTTTTTTGTCAGTGTTACTTTCTCTGCAGCTGTTAGCAAGCACTATTTCAGTGTATACCATGCATCATAGCTCTTCTCTCCCACTGCTGTTTCATCTGATGGGCAATTTGTCCACTGCAAACATTTCCAATATTACTCTTCTATGGCACAATTTGCTCATAAAAGGGAAAAACTAACAAATAAAAAACCCCAAACCAAAACCTGACAGCAGAATTCGTTGCTATAATTTAGGGAGGTTTCAGCAATATTAATGAGGTTCCATTACCAAGGGAACATGAGCTGCTTTCTGCGCAATTACTACTATTTGTATAATCATCATATCCAATGTATTATCTTTGCATGCTCAAAGCAAGAATGAGGCTCTTTTGTGTTGGTGTGCATGCATTATACATTTTGGTGTGCAGGCACAACCCATAAGGGAATGGCTACGGACCAGTTTAAAGTCCCAGAGCTGTTGCCTGCTGGTTTTCTCAAGAGTGAGGCAGGAAAATAAAACTGGATGTGATCTAATAGGCTATTTGTTTTATTATAACACTCCATTGTTATTAATTGACAACAGCTGTGTGGCAAGTTGTGTGACACCCACTGTTGGAATGAAAGTGCTCAAAGTAAACTGAATGTATAGGATCCTAAAAAGAGGCAGGTATCACACAAAAAGAAAATTCACCTCCCTGTCTGCTCCTACCAAGGGAGTTAATTTCTTGCTCAGCTGTTTACAGTATCAGAGCCTGGTTTTGTGTAATGTGAGTACAGGTATTTTTGCAGTAGTTCTCTACACCACATAACCGCATATTGATACCTTCAAGGGTGAACTGTTTGCGGACCCAAGGGCAAAATGTTCTAATACGTGCTGAATAAAGCAGACAAAATTTTGTGGTCAGCAGTGTGTGTGCATCTGTATGTGTGTGCATGCCAGAATATATTCCAACTCTTCAGAATAAATCTTGCTACAGATGAAAATTAAAACATCTACTTCCTCCATTGATACAATCATCACCCCCCAAAATCAAAGCCAAGCCATTGTCAGAGTTTGTTCCTATGCTGCTGATAAAATGTATTCACATTTTCCACTCTGGTATTAGTGAAAGAAAAACTCCTAAATGTTTTATTCTGTCAGTGGAAGTGAAAGAAATGTAACATCATCTTAAAGACTGGTAACACAGGAAGCTTTCTACTTTTGCCTGTTAGGGGTCAGGACAGGCTGAAAGCAAACACTGCCTGAAAGGACAGAGTAAGGGGAGACCACTGGTCAAAGAATGTGGATCTGATCATGAGATCACAAGTTCCTAGTGACCCTAATGGACTTTCCCTGGGCAGGGGTAAGGTAGAGCTTTCTCTTTCCCTTGGTGTCTGTTCTGCTCTACCCAAGAAAAGTGACCAAATCCTAAGCGGCATGGACTGTCTTATGCAGTTTTCCCTCAGCCATTTTGATTTAATTTGAATATGTTTCTCTATGAAAGGACTGCAGCTGGCAAGTGTCACACCCAACAGAGTGCCCTGGGCCTGGAAAAACAAAATATGCCTTTTTCTCATTCTGACTACTGACAATAGAGCCTAAGTATAAAATAATAAGAAAAAAAAACATTTTGCAGCTGTGAGGGAGAGTCTCTGTGTTGCTCTGTAGTAGCTAAATTTCAGGCTTCTTAGGAATGAAACTGGCCAAGGAACTGAAAAGGGGGCTGCTGATGTTAGGAAAATGTTTCTAATGTAGCAGCTAAAGGTCTTTTCAGTGCAACTTGAATCCAGTCCTAGCCATGATTTCCACAAGAGATAATCTTGCAGTACAAGGAGAAATTGTACTTTATTTTCCCATCTAGGCCAGCCAGGAGTGCACCTTTTACTCTGTACCATACTACAGAATAACTCAGGATTTGCCAGTGGAAAAATACTTCCATTTACACTCTTGGCCACTGATGCTGGAAAAATCTCAGGCAAGTTACTTCTCTCTTCCTGTTCCCAGAAATGGGGAGTAATTTTAACTGGTTTTCAGGCCCACCACCATTAAGCAAGCCCCTGAAATCCTGCCCATGTAAAGCCCAGCAACTCTGAGCATCCCTGTCCTGCTGCCTCAGGACCAGCTCCACAGGGAGCAGTATTCATGAGCGGGATCTATGAATTCTTGGCCCTTTCTTGGCTGCACTGGAGAGGTCAGAGGATGCACACCCACTTCTGCTGTCGATTAAAGGGTGTAGGTGGAGTAAAGAGTCAGGAGACACCAAAGCCTCAAAGCCTCCTCATACATTATCTCTGCCCCTACCCACCTCCGCCAGCACAGCAGCTAAGTTTTCACACTTCAGAGAATGTGGGGAGAGCTTGGGGATGGAAAGGATAGGATGATAAGGTTTCCTTTCTCTGTTCTTTCCCTTCACTCTTTCTTTTCCCAGGTTTCTTTTACGAATATAAACTTTTGTATCTTTTAAGAGTGCAAGAATATGTCAGAGCTCTCAGGATTTTTGAACAGAAAGTTTGGAAAAAACTTAGGAATGAGGCTGGGCAATGAATTCAATGAATGAAACAAAGCCCAACCTCTTACTTAATAATGGAAAACAGAGATTATTTTCTGTGATTTTGCAAACTTCACAGCTGGGACAACGTAATTCACTGCACACTATTGAAAATCAATGCCTGCAGAAACTTCATCATGTGAAAAGCTGGAAGTACACAGGACTTGCAACAGCTGCAGGCAATACATGTTTGTCCAGTTAGTGGACCAACCAATATACAGTGTTGACGGGCAATAAGTCATGCTTTTGTGACATTTCACTAAAAACCTCTTCAGTCAGGCTGGAGTAGCTTGGTCCAGCTATTTGGCTCAAAGGCGTCTGCAACACTGAGCTCATCAATTATTCACCAAGGTATTATTGAAATCTATTCCCTTTGGCTGCTTATAAATTGATAGAATAACTGGTATAAGGTGACAGGATCTGATGATAATGAATGGTATTTTGAAGATATAGAAGATATATTCTATCTATAGAAGATATATAGAAGTCAATTTCTGTATTTACTTAGAACAGATTATGTGTATTAAAATGTTTACTTTCTATTTGCCAAAATAAAATAAAGAATAATAAAAAACATTTGGTAGAGAAAATGACTTCTTAGTTCCCTTCCATGGATTGTTTGATTTGGCAAACCTACTTAATATGAATTCATAGAATCATAGAATGATAGAATAGTTAGGGTTGGAAAGGACCATAAGATCATCAAGTTCCACCCCCCCTGCCATGGGCAGGGACACCTCACACTAGACCATATCACCCAAGGCTTCATCCAACCTGGTCTTGAACACTGCCAGGGTTGGAGCATTCACAACCTCCCTGGGCAAACCATTCCAGTACCTCACCACCCTTACAGTAAAGAATTTCTTCCTTATATCCAGTCTAAACCTCTGCTTTTTAAGTTTCAACCCGTTACCCCTTGTCCTATCACTACAGTCCCTAATGAAGAGTCCCTCACCAGCATCCCTGCAGTCCTAACCCTAACCCTAACCCTAGCCCTAACCCTTCAGATACTGGAAGGCTGCTATGAGGTCTCCACGCAGCCTTCTCTTCTCCAGGCTGAACAGCCACAACTTTCTCAGCCTGTCTTCATATGGGAGGTGCTCCAGTTCCCTGATCATCCTTGTGGCCCTCCTCTGGACTTGTTCCAACAGTTCCATGTCCTTTTTATGGAAACACTCAGAGGCAAACATCAAGTTTACTGGTGTGAAAAAGGACCTGTTCTTTTCCTATTTGGGGGAGGTAGAGGAAAGAACTTCTCTCTGATGGGATGGGATTTCCATTTGTCGCTTTCTCCAGTGTTCTTAGCATTTGTGCAAGTCTTGATTGGTAGGACAATCTCCCAGGGTGCCTTTTGGCTTTTATGGGTAGAATTATATTTAGGATAGTATCGAAGGCTGTTGGCATAACATTATTTTAGAGGAGTTTTAAGGAAGTCCATAGTTGGAGAGCTTTTTAGTCTTTCATTCATTCTTAGCTATCTGAAACCCAGCTCCTTCACTAGACATCTGCAGAGTTTGTCTCTGGGTGGTGCTGTGAGTGTTCTCTAAATTGCCATGGGCATTGTAGTCATGGGAACTTGAGAAGATGGCAACTTTACTGAGTACAATGAGTAAGAGCTTTCACTGAGTTGGTAATCATCAGTGTTCCTTTATCAGGAAAAAAATGTGTATGTTACTCCATGCCTAGTGTCCAACATTGACATTATCCCCCAATTATATATGCTCCTCTCTGCAGTACACACAGTCATGAGAATGGTTTCCTGCTCTCTCCCTTCCCCTGTCATAGAATCATAGAATAGTTAGGATTGGAAAGGACCTCAAGATCATCTAGTTCCAACCCCCCTGCCATGGGCAGGGACACCTCACACTAAATTATATCACCCAAGGCTTCATCCAACCTGGTCTTGAACACTGCCAGGGATGGAGCATTCACAACCTCCCTGGGCAACCCATTCCAGTACCTCACCACCCTCACAGTAAAGAATTTCTTCCTTATATCCAGTCTAAACCTCTTCTGTTTAAGTTTCAACCCGTTACCCCTTGTCCTATCACTACAGTCCCTAATGAAGAGTCCTTCCCTGGCATCCCTGTAGGCCCCCTTCAGATACTGGAAGGCTGCTATGAGGTCTCCACGCAGCCTTCTCTTCTCCAGGCTGAACAGCCCCAACTTTCTCAGCCTGTCTTCATACGGGAGGTGCTCCAGTTCCATGATCATCCTCATGGCCCTCCTCTGGACTTGTTCTAACAGTACCATGTCCTTTTTATGTTGAGGACACCAGAACTGCACACAATACTCCAAGTGAGGTCTGACGAGAGCAGAGTAGAGGGGCAGGATCACCTCCTTTGACCTGCTGGTCATGCTCCTTTTGATGCAGCCCAGAATACAGTTGGCTTTCTGGGCTGTGAGTGCACACTGCTGGCTCATGTTCATTATCTCATTGACTAACACCCCCAAGTCCTTCTCTGCAGGGCTGCCCTGAATTTCGTTTTTGCCCAGCCTGTAGCTGTGCCTGGGATTGCTCCGACCCGGGTGTAGGACCTTGCACTTGGCATGGTTAAACTTCATGAGGTTGGCATCAGCCCACCTCACAAGCGTGTCAAGGTCCCTCTGAATGGCATTCCTTCCCTCCAGCGTGTCAACCGAACCACACAGCTTGGTGTCATCGGCAAACTTGCTGAGGGCGCACTCAATCCCACTGTCCATGTCAGCGACAAAGATATTAAACAAGACCGGTCCCAACACCGATCCCTGAGGGACACCACTCATTACTGGTCTCCAGCTGGACATTGAACCATTGACCACAACTCTTTGAGTGCGACCATCCAGCCAGTTCTTTATCCACCGAGTGGTCCACCTATCAAACTGATGTCTCTCCAATTTAGAGACAAGGATGTCATGTGGGACAGTGTCGAACGCTTTGCAGAAGTCCAGGTAGATGACGTCAACTGCTCCACCCCTGTCCATCACTTTTGTAGCCCCGTCATAGAAGGCCACCAAATTGGTCAGGCAGGATTTTCCCCTAGTGAAGCCATGCTGGCTGTCACCAAGCACCTTGTTGTTTTTCATGTGCCCTAGCATGCCTTCCAAGAGAATCTGCTCCCAGATTTTTCCAGGCACAGAGGTGAGACTGACTGGTCTGTAATTCTCTGTGTCATCCATTTTCCCCTTCTTGAAAATGGGGGTTATATTTCCCTTTTTTCAGTCATCAAAAACTTCACCTGACTGCCATGATTTTTCAAATATGATGGCCAGTGGCTTTGCAACTTCATTCGTCAGCTCCTTCAGGACCCGCGGATGGATTTTATCAGGTCCCATGGACTTGTGTGCTTTCAGATTCTTAAGATGGTCTCGAACCAGATCCTCTCGTACAGTGGGCCCAAGGTCTAGGTTTTCACAGTCCCTACATCCGCCTTCCAAGACTTGGGTGGTGTGGTCAGAGCCTTTGCCAGTGAAGACCAAGGCAAAGAAGCCATTCAGAACCTCAGCCTTCTCCAAATCCTGTGTAGCCAGTTCTCCCGAAAGCTTCTGGAGGGGGCCTACATTGTCCCTACTCTTGTTTTCTAGCCACTACATACCTATAAAATCCATTCCTGTTATCTTTAACATCCCTAACCAAGTTTAGTTCCAATTGGGCCTTAGCTTTCCTAACTTGGTCCCTAACTACCCGGGCAACATCCCTGTATTCATCCCAGGCCACCTGTCCTTGCTTCCACCTTTTATAAGCCTCTTTTTACCTGTGAATTTTTCTCAAGCAGCTCCTTATCTGTCCAAGGAGGTCTCCTGTCCCTCCTGCTGCACTTCCTTCTAGTCGGGATGCAACACTCCTGAGCTTGTAGCAGGTGATCCTTGAATATTAACCAAGAGTCTTGGGCCCCCCTGCCCTCTAGGGCTATATCCCATGGAACCTTGCTAAGCAGGTTCCTGAAGAGTCCAGAGTCTGCTCTCTTGAAGTCCAGGGCAGTGAGCTTACTGCACGCTCTTCTCACTGTCCTGAGGACCTCGAATTCGACCATCTCGTGATCACTGCATCCAAGACTTCCCTGGAGAGTCACATTTCCAACGAGCCCTTCCCTGTTGGTGAGCACGAGGTCAAGCAGGGCACCTCTCCTTGTCACCTCCTCTATTGCTTACAGAAGGAAGCTGTCTTCCACACAATCGAGAAACCTCCTGGATTGCTTGTGTTGGGCTGTACTGTCACTCCAACAGATGTCAGGGTGATTGAAGTCTCCCATGAGAACAAGGGCCTGCGAGTGTGAGGCTTTTCCTATTTGTCTGTAGAGTTCTTCGTCCACAGGTTTCTCTTGATCAGGCGGTCTGTAGCATATCCCCACAGTAATGTGTCCCATCACTGATTTCCCCTTAACCCTGACCCACAAACTTTCTGTTAACTGCTCACCTGTCACCAGAGAGAGTTCCATACTCTCCAGCCTATCCCTAACATAAAGGACAACTCCCCCTCCCCTCCTACCGGGCCTGTCTTTTCTAAAAAGCCTGTAACCTTCCATTCCAACACTCCAGTCAAAGGAGCCATCCCACCATGATTATGTGATGCCTATTATATCATAGCCCCATGGATGTGTCCCAAACTCTTGACTATGACACCACCCTTTTAACCATTTATTAACCTGTCCAATCCTCCTTGCCTTTGGAAGCTCCTCCCCTGTGTCTTGGAGAATTGTCGAAAAGACTATCTGAGCTCCAGAACCCCTGACCACCTCTCCCAGGGCTCTGTAGTCCTTCGTTATACTCCTCAGGCTACTACTATCTATATCCCTAGCACCCACATGTATCACTAGAAGTGGGTAATAGTCCGTGGGACTTACTAGAGCAGGCAGCCTCTCCGCAACATCCCTGATCCGTGCCCCAGGTAGGCAACACACCTCCCTTGTGACGGGGTCAGGGCGACAGATGAGCGCTTCTGTCCCTTTCAAGGCAGAGTCCCCTACTACTACAACCTGCCGCTTTTTCCTGGCGGCACCAGTAGAGATCTTCTGTACCAGTGCGCTAGCTGGCTGTTTGTGATGGAAGTGCATTTCCTCATCAGCCCCCTGCAGGACAGCAAAGCGGTTCTGGGTGGGTACAGCAGATTTAGGAGGAAGCCCCTTGCTTTTAATTGCTCTCTTCCTCCTTTGGTTGTTTTTTTTGTTACTAATTCCCAGCTTCCCTGGTCAACAGCCTCCTTCTTTCCTCCATGAGTTAGAGGGGAATCTTGAGGCCCCTGTGCTGTTTGGTCCTGGAGCAAGCAGTCCTGCTTCCTCTCAGCTTCCCTGACATCTTGCAGCTTACTGACAGCATCCCATAGCTCAGCCACCTGCTGGAGGAGGACCTCCATCAGGGAGCAGCGAGCACAGCCCTGCCCATTCTGCACCTTTCCCTCACAAGACCAGTGCAGGCACTCTCTACACTCCAAGCTCTGCACTGCAACCTCCCCTCTTACCGGCTCTGTCTGGGTGCCTACGCTGGCCACCACCGGGGCGGCCAGGGCAGAGCTCCCAGACCGGGCCCTGGTCATACGACGAGTGCTCAACATCCCGCTCTCCTGCCCGTGTGAGCTGCCGCACAAACTGCCTCGACCCGCTGTGTTTGCCTGCTCTGTTTGCCGCGCTCCTAGTCGCCGCGCTCCCTGGGCAGGTTTTTAACTACTCACAGCTGGTGCCACTCCTCCTGGCTCCGCCCCTGGTGAGTCACCTCCTCGCGGGAGCTGAGCTGCTGGTTCCTGGGCAAGTCCTGTCGAGGACTTGAGGCTTCCTTCTCGGTGACTCTTGTTGCTCTGTGGTGAGGCTCCTGGACGCTGATCTCCTCCCGCTCCCCTCCGGTGTTGCAGGCGTCCTCTCTCAAGCTACTCCCCTCAGAGTTATTACATATGGAAACACACATGTAAAATATCCATATCTGTGGTTTATGTAATTGAAGTTTCTGTCCATATGGATTTTCTGGGTGGTCCCTATATAATCTTCATAGAAAATTATAGTATTTGAAAAGGATTTTAGAGCCAATTTATTGCTTTAAAATAGAAGAAAAAAAGACAATTTATCTCTTTAAAAGAAAGACAAACTGTAACTATAGAATTCTGGAGGAAAAGTTTTAAATCTACAGGGAAAACACAATTCAACAGAAACTATCATAACGTATGCAGAATTCAAGAGAATGTAAAAAACTTCTGTAGGTTCCTTTTAGCTTCATGCCAGTGACAGGTCTTCAGAATTTTCCAGGAGATAGCTATTTTATGAAGATACCTGCCATCATTGTAATTTTTCATAGCTGCAAGATAGGTTAACAAACCCATTGGCCTCATATGCTCTTGTTCCTGCCCTTCTCCCCTTGACTAGGGAACAGAACTATGCTAGTGCTCTCTCCTCACCACACACCTGTGGGCAGTTCTTTCACTGTTTTTCCCCACAGGTTTGACATGTTTAGAGAAATGCTCCATTTCCTGCGATCAAGTTTCTGTGAAAGAGTCAAATGTTTTTTTCTGATGAGGACTCCTCAAGCCATGATTCCTGGTCACTCTTGCTGACACAGCATTGTGTTTCAGTACACCTGCCCTAAGCCAATCTCCCTCCACATTGACAGCTCAGCAGCTGCAACTCCATCATACCAAGACCTCTGCTGTGCTTCTCAAGTAGCATTCAGTTTTGGATATCTGTTTTTACCTTGATATATCTTCAAACAATTTGAAAACAGGAAAGAGGATTCATTGCCATGTGAACAGTTATCTGTCTGTAAGCAGCCAGCAGAGACAGCAGTGATTGACAGAAGCCTGTGGACCTCATGTAAGAACAAGGTTGCAGCACAAGGAACCTGCTCCTTTTCACCTCCTGTAGTACTGCAAAGCCTGTCAGAGCATGGGTACAATTTGGAAAACCCATGTTGTTATTCTGACCTTTTTCTTCCCCTGTGCCTTGCTCCCTCTTCTTACAGATCTAGCTTCTTCAGCTAAATCAAGATTTTCTCCTAGATCTGTACAGACATGGAAGGTGCTCATGTCTGGGGAGCAGACATTTTTGCATCTGAAAGCAGGAATGGGTAACCTTTGTGCGTAACTTGCTTGACAAAAACTTGTTTCAGTGGTCATCTGTGGATGTCTGTCTGGGTTTCCCATGACAGCTTTCCAGTCACCTCTCAGCTCTGGAGAGTTGAAGTTCATGACCTCCAGAGGGCTGTAGCTTGCTGTAATTCCAAGCTTCTTTTGTCTTCAAGGATTTCAGCCACTCTGCTCCACTTTGCAGAACATGGGAGGTTCTTCTCTCCACCTGATGCCCTGGCAGCAGCTCCCTGGCAAAGGGGCAGCTCCCTTTTCTTCCCTGATCCAAAAGATCATTTTGGGCAATGCTTTTCCAGACAGAGATTAAATTACGCATTAAGTGTTGCCTGTAAGTACTTGGGCCATGCACTGTTGCTTCTCAGCACTGAACTCAGTTGGGAGAATATTGTTTCACTCCAGGGAAGTCTCGTGGGGGAAGCAGCCCACAGCATGCACTGTGCCTGTGGTCCAGGTACATAATGCTGGTCCAGGTATCTAATGCTGCAAACTGGGTTCAGTGGGGCAATTGCACTGGCACAACCAGTCATGGTGCAGAGACTAGCTATGCTAGTAATTTCACCACCCAGCATGTCTTTTTCTCAGAGGCTGGTCCAATTTCACAGAAGTTCTGCTCAAATGCTTGGGTGCCCAAAGCAGCCCTCCTTGGGATTACTCATGTTTACAGTCCTGCTTAGCATATTCTGATTCTTTTGCTTCAGCGCTCCTCACAGCACCTGCTCTAGAAGTCCTGAGATTTCTGGAGGAAGTTAGATGAAAATTAGTGGAGCACTTGGTTAACCCCACCCATAAGAAAGGAAACCCCATGTGTCATCTGCAGAAGCTTGCTCCCTTTGTCCAGCATCTCTTTCCCACGTTTAAAAATGATCCCACATTTAAAAATTATTCTACTGCAGATGAACAGGCAAACATGTGGCAAGGTCAGCCTGTTCCTGAGTTTTGTTTGGGAGCAGTCTTTACAGAAGGCATTTTAAAAACCCATAGAAAATCCACTTGCCTTCCTTTTCATACTCCATGTATTCAAATCCATAAATGCCAAGCAGTGCTTAGAGTTATAAAAGGAAGTAAAAATGTCCCAGTAAGTAGAGCGAGCAAAGTAAGCAGTTTATTTTCAGCATGTATTTGTGTTTGGACTTTGGAAGAGTATATGAGACACAGTATTCTGCTGATAAAGCTTGGAACACTGTGAACTAAAAATGAGGTCGTTTATGTCTGTTAAAAGCAATTCAGAAAACTGTGTGCATAGTGAGCTGCTTGAGCATAGGATTCATATACTTGGAAAAGAAAATTGAACGTATTTGAAGCCATAGGTATTCAAGCCTTTTCTTTTATGCTGTATCAATTTAAACCTTTAAACAGCAAAACTTCTCCTTTTCTGAACTGTACACTAAATATTCAACTATTCAGTGCTCTGAAGACCTGGCATGTCTGCTGCATGAGACCAGTAAGGTAGATCATACACTTCTTCATCTTGTTGCAAGCATTTATGCTGTTCCTGTGTTGCTGTATAGCTCAGAGAACATTTCCAGCAAAAACACTGTTCACTCCTTATTTCCAAATCAAGCTGAAATTATGACAAGTTGTTTGAAGAGCAAAATAATTTCCTGAATTTAAGGTTCTGCTTTGGTGACTCACAAGGAGTTCATGAGGCGCGTGGAGCAGCAAGTAGAGATGGATGCACTTGGGAGATGACAGTGCTGTCATGGAGGACAACAGCTTGTTTTAACTGTGGTCCTGTGACCCCCAGAGGAAGGTGAATGCCTGGGTGGTCCTGACAGCCTCTGACACCTTTGGGTGCATGTGCAGGCCTAGTTCAGCTTCAAAGCTAATGTAATTTGTTTTCTTTTCATTATGGTATTTCTTAAATTAATGTACATTCCTTCAATACAGTAGCTTTTAACTGACCAATTATTGATGTCTGCAGACTCCATTGGGACTGAGCTTGGCTGTGCTGGGTGCCATTCACCTCCAAGAATGCACAGACCTGTGTCAGAGACCTTGCTAATCTGTATTTTCTGTTTGAGGTTAGAGTGAGAGGAGTCACCTATTCAGGAATAAGTGTGGTTTGACCCCCAAAGGTTTTCCTGCTGGGTGGACAGTCTGGTGGTGTTTTATATCAGTTCACATGATTCCTGTTTTTGTGGCTCCTACTAACTAGTGCAATTAGTTAGCTATATTTATACAACTATAAATAGCTATACAAAAAGTGACAGTAGTGAGTGAGCAACACTCCAATGTTGAAGAATCCTCAGTAGTAATCACTCTGTGTTTATTTTCTTGGTGATTTTCTAGAAGAAAGCCACCTTACCTTATCTTGATTTGTTTGCATCATGTTCTGTATGGATGGGAATTTAAGGTACATATATGTTAAAAAGAATTTGAGAAAATAGGAAAGATGTCTCTGAAGTCAATTGGGGTGAGGTAAGAAATGACTGGGTTTGTCCCCTCACAAACTCTTATTTCCATGTATTTTGTGGTAGTACCAGCACAGTGGGACTTGCCTGTAAAGAAGGATCAAAATGAACTAAATCCCTATCTAGAAATGAGAGGAAGTAACTAGAATAGGAATCACATGTCAAGTCTTAAGTATATTGTTCCAGTATATTATCTCATATTACAGTCCCATTCTCTTGAAATAGACTTGCCTTACATTATTTTGATTTTTATATCTACATTTGTCTGTAAGTGCAGATTAAGGGGTGTATTTATTTTAATCCTGCTTGCCAGTCCTGCTTTAGAAGGGCTTCAATAGCAGCCACATTTGCCTTCTGGTCTTTCTGGTGCTAGTTCTAGCAGATGAGTGCACACAGACGTTGCATCTCATTCAGGAAAGTACTGCAGCCGCGAGAAAAAGGAGTCACTTCAGCACTGCTGCCCTGCCCTGAGTTTGCTTTAAAGACATTTTCACACTGAAAAGTAATTGATCGGGTTTGTTGGAGATAGGAAGTGCTGGTTGTTTTAACCAACACATCTGCACTTCAAGATGTCAAGATAATGGCATGGGATACAACTTGCCAGGGTTCAGCTGTTAAATCTTTATATCTCTTACCCTATTTACTAGGCCCAAGAAATTTGTACCTTTTGCATATCACTTATTGAATCAATTCTAGATGCGTTGGCTTTTACATCATTTTGCACAGTCTGCTTGTGCAGTGTGGTATTTCCCTTTGTTTCAGAGCCTGTCCTCCCATTCCATTTGATTTATTAATGCTCATACAGCCTGTTGCCATAGCACATAAAACCAGAGATATTGGGAAGGTGCCCTATTTAGAGAAACATACTCCCTGAAGTAAGGGCTGGATTTTGATTTTGCTGGTTTTTGTTTTCACACTGAGCAGAAGACTGGTGCAGAGAAGAGGGGATTGGGCACTGACACATGGCTGGGTTACATGAGCATCTCTGAAGGGTTGCTGAATCAGAATGACAGTGTTTTATCCTCGAGTATGGAGGGTAAATGCAACCTCCCACAGTCCCACTGGGTGCTCGAGGCCAGGATCTCTCCCAGGACACTGGAAAGTGGGGATTAAGCCTTTCTGTGATAAACATCCCCATTTGCAGGGCTGGATTTGAAGGGGGCATGTGGGGGTATTTGAGGTACAGGGGTCCCTGTCAGTGAAAATGAATGCACACAGCTGAGTGTAAGCCCAGTTTACAGAGCTTGTTTCCACTGCTCTGAGCTTCTTCAGCCTCACCCTAAGTAGACATGACAGGCTTGTAACTCTTGCCCCCACTCCACTTTCTGCCCCTCTTACAGAGTGTGTCTCAGGCATCATTATCTGCGGTGGGGAGAAACTTGAACTGCGTGTTAGTGAAGTGCTACTATATCTTAAACAACAGTAAAAATACAATGTTTGAAATTTTGTGATAAACCATGGGACTGCTGAACCAGTGGTGGAAATGTGTAGTGGAAATGCAGCAAGCACAGCACTGATGACATGCCAAACTGGCTTCAAGGGACCTGTCTGCACTGACTGGCATGATGTTAAAAAAGGAATGAAGCTGAAATACAGTGCAAACTATGATGTTAATAGCTGAAAAGTGGAATACTGGAGAGATGGAACAAATTGTGAAGATTCAAAGAAGCTCTGGATGCTCCATCCCTGGCAGTGTTTAATTCCAGGTTGTATGGGGCTTTGAGAAACTTGGTCTAGTGGAAGGTGTTTCTGCCTGCGGTAGGGGTTGGAACTAGATGATGTTTAAGGTAACTTCTACCCCAAGCCATTGTATGATTCTATCATTCTATGATACTCAGATTTCTTTTTTTTTTAAATTTTGTAAATTTGTTCCAAATACATTGCCCCTGTCTTCTGTGACAAGAAATATGATTCTGCTTTTCTCTTTAGATGAGGTAAGCAATAAACAGGATCACAAGGTGAGCTGACAGTGGGGGATTCTGTGGCTACTGAAACAGCAAATCTGGTTAAAGGCTGCGCTGCAGTACTTAGGGAATGTGTGCTGGCCATGGATTGCAACAGCATGGTGGGTGCTAGCAGCTAGGGGGCTGGCGATGTATGGAAACTATGTCAAACTTTTGACATACTGACTTTCCCTCAGTTTCCTCTAGGGTAAACCAAATGCAAACACCCTACACTACGCTCAGGCCTGCAGTTTAGATGTGGTTTTTCACAGCACCATTGACTTCAATATCTGAGGCAAATCCTTGTCCCTGTTTAACTCACTAGGAATATTATGATTGATTTCACTGAGGCCGCTATTGTGTCATGCTTGTCCCCAGTGTGTGTAGATATATATGTATGAAAGCAGTGATATAAAGAGTGAGTAGAGTTGTATTACATGGGGGAGGCTTTTTGCAGAGAAGCAGTTAGTAGCTCTGCGTGTGCGTTCTCATCACATTAGCAGGGTGGCTGGTGGTTCTTCTTAGCTCTCTGAGTCATGCTAGAGGGTTTCAGCCCTGCTGTTCTTCTTGTATTCTGCAGACAATGTAGAAAGGCAAATCATATAAAAGCAGTCAGCTTATTTTTTCACACGTAAGCATAAGCAACGAGCTTAAAGGGGAAAGTTTGTATGTCTGAGTGCAGATGAGAAGAACTTGTGTTCAATACAGGTTCAATTGCAATAATTATTAACTACAGTTGTACTCTACTTATTTACTGAAGTGGCTTGCTAATGGGTGTATGCTTTGTATGTATAAAAACATTAGTAAGTAACAGCCTGCTATAGGGTTCAACACTGCTAGTATCACAAACCATGTTTCCCTCTCCAGCAATATACTTGCAACAATGCCAGTTTTCAAATAAAAACTGTAATTTTGTACATTGTAATTTCTGCATGCTAATAAGTATTTTTCACAATACAGATTATCAGAAACATTTTTGTTTTCTGCTGAGACAAATTATATGGTTTTCCTTCAACATGAGAAAACATATTACTGTTAAGAATTGCCAAGAAACAGTATCCCTCCCTGTTCCTCTTACAATTTACATCACAGCATCTCAAAGCACTGGTCAAATGAGGATTTTCTCACCCTTGGGTTGCCTGAAGGAATTCCCTGGTAGCTGTTTTGCGAGGACAGGAGCAGGAAAAGGGAAACCCATGTAGCCTGTAACTTCTTTCTAACCCCTCTGGATAGGATCCACAAATCTGTGTTACTTACTGTTACCCAGCAGCATATGGCCTTCAGCTGGCTTTTTTTGGGGTGTGCAGTGCCACCTAAAGACTTTGTTATGTTAAGCTGTTTTTAGCAGGGGAGATGATGACTTTCCAGTTCTAAGTACAGGTAAGGAATTAGACTTGCTGCATGGCCAGCTGGTGTGGACTGGCTCATGTCAGTATTGCTCCCACTGTTAGTGCAGATTGGTGATGTCTAAGCTGCACATTAGTCATTATATCATACTAGAGGAGAGTTAAGGGACTATACACACAGAGCTTTGCATGAACTGCTGTACTTAAAGTCTTAGAGAACACTCTAATTTTCTTGATACAGTACGAAGTTTTACAAGTTTTAATTTATATTAGCTTTTGGAGAAGGTGGCTTACTTGCTAGCTCTTCATGTGGATGCTGAATGGCTCATTACAGAGGGGTTATGAATTTTTATGCAGACTGTTGAACAATTTCATGCCAGTTTTTAGGAGTGGGAGAACTTCATCAATATTGGTTGACATCTGTATCTAAAAAAAAATGTTCATCTTATACAGACAGGGTGTACTGATGAGACAGAGTTCCAAGAATCCTAACGTAATACTCTACCTGAACATAAATTGGAATCTGGTATCTATTAGATGATTTAGCTTTACAATGGATTTCAAATAAGTGGAAAAAAACCCCAAATAATTCTGTGAAAGAGCTCTCTGTATTTGAATGAAAAGCTTATTTTTCATAAAATACTAGATCACAAAGACCAGACTTGTTCACCAAAGACCAACTGTCGTGGTTTAAACCAATCCGCACAGCTTGCATGGTTTAAAACCCCACCTCAGTCTCCCGCAGCACCACACACAACCCCCCCCCCCCCTCGCTCCCGGAGGGATGGGGAGGAGAACCGAAGGAATGTAACTACCATGGGCTGAGATAAAACCAATCCAGTAACTAAGGTATAACACAAATCACTACTGCTACCACTAATAAAAACAATGATAGAGGAAATAAACAAGGAGAGAGAATACGATACCACCCGCCGAAACGAGCCCAACCTGGAAGAGAGAGAGTTCCTGCCCCTTCTGGCCAACTTCCAGTTACCTCCCCGAGCACGACGTGCTGTGGTATGGAATACCTCTTTGGCTAGCCTGGGTCAGGTGTCCTATCTCTGCTTCCTCCCTGGCAGAGCATGAGGCTCCGAAAAGGCCTTGGACAAACCAAACATTTGGGCAGTAACTCAAAACATACATGTTATCAGCACCGTTCCCAGCCCGAAAGTCAAAACACAGCACTGCACCAGCTACCAAGGAGAAAAAACGACTGCTACTGCTGAACCCAGGACATTACTACAGGAGAAAAGGCATTGCTGAATCTAACATACAGTTTAACTTCTATATATGTCGAAATTCCCGTGGAAGACAGTTTTGATGATCTGGGTATGTTTGGGAGAGCAAGTATAGCCTAGAACTACACCAGAATGAAGGTAATTGCATTTCCCTACTGCCAGTAAAAATTAACCACCCAAGAAGAAGGGAATAAAGCACTATGAACTGCTTAGTGACAGAGAAGGCTTGAAGGGATGTGAAATTAATTTTTTTCATCACCATACCTTAAATGAAGGAGATGTAATGGACCATAAGTTTAATGTGCCTGAAGCTATGCCTATTGTAGTATGTAGAATACTTTCTGATAACTTCACTAGCATCTTTGTTCAGCCTACACAAACCCTTTGCACTAGCCAGATCAATGTTTTCTGAAGAATAAATAGAAAAAATAAAGCCACATATACTGATTTCTGAGTGCAATTGTCAACCCTTTCTAAAGAAAAGAAAAACAAGAACAATTTGAAGACTGAGATGATTACATTATTTGTGAGAGTTATAACCGTGTGATGTTGTGGCCAATGAAAATACTGTTGAAAATTTATGAAAGATAAAGGTTTATTAGTGAACCTTACTATACATCATTAATACCAATGGACTTAGGGACTCTGTAATAACCAAGGTAGTATTTGATTTTTTACCAAAACAATACATTCTGTAGTCACCTTGTACTTATTGAGTATGATTTTTCTACTTATATTTATTTTGTCATTATACTGTCATGAGAAAAAAATGCCAAACTCTACTTCTAATCTTTTCAGCTGTTGTAGCTTTGGTTTGGTGCTAGGGCTGTGCCTTCTTAGGGAAAGCAGGGTTGCAGCATGCCTGCAGAGCTCTAACTGGTCTGAAGCTGGTTCCTGCTCAGTCCCTGTATGTTGCAAGCTATGGAAAGGATCCTTCTGTGTTTCTGAAACTCTTCCTCTGGTTTTGCCACTGAGGGGAGGGAAGTGTCCTTGGCCATTCTGAGTCACCTCAGCTTAACCAGCACCCTCAGAAAGCTTAGATTTTGCTTAGGGAAGTTGCTGTGACACACTAGAGGAGCTGCTGTATGCGCGTGGCAGTTGCCCTTAACTGTGAGGCCTATGGTCTGTGAGACCAGTGAGTCTGTCAAATGGACAGTGCATGTTGTCTGAGGTGGTTAAGGTGGCATTGCCCATGGGGAATGTGTACTTAGTTACAAGAGAAACAAGTCTGAAGAAACAAGCAAGAAACAAACATTCCTAAAAGAAAAACGTTTGATTTACACCAGTCCTCTTTGAGGGGGAGCAAGGTATATCCCTTTTAACAGTCTGATTTTGCATTCTGATTTGCAGTGACATGCCTCCAAGGTTTGCATGGGATAAGGTAAATGTTTCTATCTCAACTCATAGCTTAAGCTTCTTAATGTAACTTCTGCTGTTTTTCACTGTCTGAATGCAGGTAATGTTATGGTTTGTCTTGCCACAAACGCTTGTTACACTGACACTCCCCTAAGCAGCATTACATGGGTAGCATTTTTCTAAGCACCTGTGACTACGACTCATGTAGGACCCCTGCGATCAACATATTATCATGAAATATGAACCCATTGAACAGCTTCATAAACAACATTAAATCCCATAGAGGTTCATTAATTATTTAGATATTAAAGAATATCCATAGCACAGAATTCAAGTTTTGGTCCGTGCATGCAATGAGTTACATGTCCCCCTTTCTCACCCCATCCATTTACCTGGTCCTTCATTATGGACATCTTGGGGACTTCAGGGTAGATTTTGTAAGGCACACTAAAGGGCAGAATAAGAAGATGTCTAACTCTTACTCTGTGTTTAAAATAGTCTCCAGAGCTTTTATTTGGCACTGGCAGTAAAGGCTGGTGTAGAAGTCTTGGTGGACAATGGAGGCAAACCCATGGCTTTTTAACTGTATTTCTGCTCTGTTGGAAGCTGCTCAGATTTAGTTCTCCAAGTGCAAAAAAGCTCACAAAAACCAGCCATCCTTCCAAACTCCCTTCCTCCCAAAATACCACATCTGAGAAAACTACAGATGAAGAAACTTAAAAGATTTCATTTATTTCTGAAAACTGTATGGTCCACACAGGGAGAAAGTTGAAGTAGAAACATCTCTAAGACATAAGGATAAATATTTTTTTTCCAAAAGTGCTGTTACCTCCTGGTAAAAAAATATTGTCCACATAATTTGTGCTTAATTTTATTTCTCAAACATCAGATTAAATAGCCCTTCATCACTAAAACTTGTCTATGCTTTGATCTCAATGAATTACCTGGTGTAAGAGGCACCAGGCTGGATTAGCAAGAAAATTCTATTTCTACATTTACATGTAATAGAAATAAAATTACACTCTGCACTTACACATTTTCTCATTGATGTGAGAAAGAAAAAGCTTTCAATACATGCATGCTCAGCGAGATTAAAGAGCAGAGGACCAGTCTGAAGTGTCATGGCCATCTTAATATTATGGATGCTTGAAAGGAAGCTATCAGATGAAAGAGGATTCTTTTCGGAAACATAACTCTCCCCTTTCTTAGTCTTTGCAATGGAACTGCAAAATTAAATCATTTTTATTTGAGTTTTCCTTCATGGGGACAGACAAAGACATATCATCTTCACTTAAATGGAGATGGCTGCAGTAGAAAGGGGACTCCATTGTGAGGGTTTGCTTTTGCTTTCCTATATGGCATCCTAGTGAAGAGGCTTTGCAGACTAGAGTTACAGTAATGAGTTTACAACAATGTTACTCAGTTTGCCTCTTCTACACTTGTACTCCCAGTGATAAGAAAGCCGCAGACTGATGGCAGCATGGAAAATTCCAGAAAGCAATTGTCAAAGCCGGGCAGAAGATATCTTTGTACTATGCTGGGTGGCACACAAGCTGACAAAAGGAAATCATCTGATGATGAAAGGTGAAGGTTTTCATACTGCCAGAATAAAAGCTGTCATTATTCAATGGCTTAATACCCTTGACTGTAAGACCAGCAAGACATCTTCCTATAGACCTCAACCTGTCTTCTGAAACTTTAGTCATACAGGCTGTAAGAAATCAATGAAAGTGTAATTGCTGTGCTCACCTGGGTGCAAGCTCATGCATGCTATAAATCCATTAAATCAGCATTCAGTACCTTTCTAGAGCCATTGTCAGAACCATTCAGAAGTTTGCAAACTTTGATTTTAATCTGTCATGTTATGTAACAAAAGTTGGTCTCTACACTCACAAAGGAGCTTGGAGAGGCAATGGCAGAAGGGAGCCCAATTTTAACCCTGTCCCAGGCACATCCCGAGGGCCATTAGCCCACCAGAGGCCCATCCTCATTTACCCAGAGGAGGTCAGGGGCACAAAGGCAGGTGGGAATCCAAATCAAGGACTCAGGAATGAACGCTCTGTCTGGGCCACTTCCAGGGCTGTCCCAGCAGGGCCTCATCTCAAGTATCCAGGTATGAAACCCGTGATAAGGAGTCACTGGGAGTAGCTCTCTAGATCACCGTTAAGACTACGGGAGAGTTCTGCCAAAGGCTGGGACACATTAGGCAATGCAGAGGAAAAGCAGGTCAGGATTGCACAGAACTCACTATGGGATATTTAGGAGATGACACCCTGCTTCCTGGTACCCTGCCAGTTGACAAATATAGGCAGCTAGGCAGGACTGACAACACCACACTCCTGCCCCTCAAGTGACACTGGCAATGTATCTGGATGCCACCCACATGATTTATATAAAGTATGATTCCCCCTAGTCATATTGACTGTGGTGGAGCCAAGGGACCATGTGACTCTTACGTTAAGAAGGCATTTGCACTATTGGCTGTTGCTGCCAGATGACCCAAAACATTCTGTGTCCTTGGCATCCCACCAGAGCCATGGCATAGCTTACAATTGGTGTTTACTATAAGTGATAGGGTGAATTGCCATATGGGTGTGTTGCTGATCATCTTTCTTACTGCCTCAATAAACCTTTGGTTTATAAGTGTTTTCAGGCTCCATCACTGTTCAGACCACAGGGGAAGAGCCAAATGTTGGAAAAGGCAAAGCTAAAAATGGGCAGCAATCAGAAAAACTGAGCATCATGGAATCAGATAACAATTATCTGTAGATATGTTTTGTGTGTTTTAGGCTTGTGACTAAAAGAGAGTTGATAACAAACCAACATTTGCTATTGCTGACCACTCTGCATGCAGAGTATCAACACTTCCTCTTTTTCCCACTCTGCCCCCCAACATGAAGGATGAGGGCGAGCAAGAGGTTGGGAGGGACACAGCTGACCTGAACTGACCAAAGGGATACTCCATATCAAATGTTGTTGTGCTCAAGGAAAGCGGGAGGAAGGGGATACATCTGTGGCTATAATGTTTTTTTTCCTAAGAAACCATTGTGAGTGCTAAGAGCCAGCTTTCCTGGAAGCAACTAGAAAATTACCTGCTGATGGGAAGTAAAGAATAAACTACATATTTTGCTTTGTTTCTGTACTCTGCTTTTGTTTCAGCTGTGATTACCTCAATCTGTAAGTCTTCTCATCTTCTGTTTACTTTCTGGTTATCCTGAGAAAGGGTGAAGTGAGTGAACAGTCTAGTGAGTATTTGATAGATAAATATGCATGTGTATCACATAGTAGTGTGTTTCAAGCTGGAAATTGTTTAGGAATATTTACTCCAGAATATTTAGTCACTATTTGGACTGGAAATCGAATTTCTGAATGTTCAAAATAGATTAATAGCAACAGCCTTTGGAAAATTCTGTTCATCCATTTGATAACATGCAGTATCTATACTAAATAGAACCATACAGATTTCATCCCAACACTTATTCTTTGCCCAGTATTTAATCTGTTAAATATCTGTAAGATTACCCAACTTCTTTGAGGAGGAGAAAATGTTGCTTACTAGGGACTTGCAAGAGCGGAGTCTACCCTGCATTTTCCTTCACATGGCTGGGCAGGTATCTGTAGCTTTACCAAGGACAGAGATGGGGCTAACATCTGGATCCTTGTGTTTTCCAAGAACAGGCATCACTTGCCTCTATCCAATGTCTGTACAGAGAGCTGGGGTATCTAAGTACTGGACATAAAGTGCTTTGAATTGCTTGTCACCTCCCTGTATGATTCTAAAAAGTCATTGGTTAAGTCACAACGAATGTCATCAAACTCTGTTCCTCCAGTCTATATGCCCACATTGGGAACCAAAGGACTTCTCCAGAGCTTTGAATGACCTGCTGGACCTCGTTGTCCATTCAGGCATCTAATGTCCCTAAAGCGACTCCCTGGCCCTACTACCATCCCACCAATCTGCCTAAGGCAATCTATTAGGTTGGCTGAATACAGCTTTCAGTAATCCATTTGCATCAAGACCTTTCTCCATGCACCCCTAAAAACCCACATACAGGAAGAGAATGTCATAATACACAGGAGTTATGTGAAATGAAGACAACTTCTTGTCTCTACAGCTTTATTGAGTGTAGTGATGTGCAACTCACAAACAAGAGAGCTTAACTTTGACAACTCAGATGATGGCAGAGCTATTTTTAGAAGCAGAACATCTCTAGATTTCCAAACTGAAGATCAATAATAATCTTCCAGAACAATGATTTGCTTCTAGGAAGTCACTTTGTAGGGTTTAGACACCCTGAAACAAGACATGAAAACCCATCAAAATGATTCTGTAAGTAGGTCCCCCTGTAATATGCCTTGCAGAGTGATAGGTAAAAGGAGCCCAGTAAAGAATCATAGAATCATAGAATAGTTAGGGTTGGAAAGGACCTTAAGATCATCTAGTTCCAACCCCCCTGTCATGGGCAGGGACACCTCACACTAAACCATATCACCCAAGACTCTGTCCAACCTGGCCTTGAACACCATCAGGGATGGAGCATTCACAACTTCCCTGGGCAACCCATCCCAGTGCTTCACCACCCTAACAGTAAAGAATTTCTTCCTTAGATCCAATCTAAACCTCTGCTTTTTAAGTTTCAACCTGTTACCCCTTGTCCTGTCAGACAATCATAAGCTACACTGGCTAAGGCCACACTCAGAGCTGCCACAGATGATCACTCTACCACCCTTTACAGAGTACCTGTCCACTTATGGCCCTGGCAGGCACTGTCCATGCAGGTCCCACCAGCTGGCAGCAGCCAAGGCTCTGGCTCAGGAAGCAGAAGGAAGTTGTGTGCTGCATAAGCCTCCTGACACAGTCAGGTTGTGCCATCTCTGCATCACAAATGTCATAAAAGCTCTTTTGGTAACATACAAGTGTTATTACTATATGGAATATTAATAACAATTGGTTGACAAACCATTATATCTGTATATAGCTATCCATCTAGTTGCCTTATTATAATAGATCAGCGTTTTTGGTAGAGTGAGCTCTTAATGCCTACAGAACATGGATGTATGTGTGACTAGGTTGTGCTGTTGTTAAATGTCAGTTATGTTGCCATAACATTTTCTTTGATGTTCAAGAAAACTTGGAGGACAACAAGGACCTCAAAAGATGCAAGAATGAAGTGAGAGAGGCCATGGGCAGGGACACCTCACACTAAATCTTGTCACCCAAGGCTCTGCCCAACCTGGCCTTGAACACTGTCAGGGATGGAGCATTCACAACTTCCTTGGGCAACCCATTCCAGTGCCTCACCACCCTTACAGTAAAGAGCTTCTTCCTTATATCCAATCTGAACTTCCCCTGTGTAAGTTTTATTCCGTTACTCCTTGTCCTATCTCTACAGTCCCTAATGAATAGTCCCTCCCAGCATCTCGTGAGGTCTCACAAGAACAGAGGGGCAGGATCACCTCCTTTGACCTGCTGGTCATACTCCTTTTGATGCAGCCCAGGATGCGGTTGGCTTTCTGGGCTGCAAGCACACACTGAAGCCGACTCATGTTCATTTTCTCATCAACCAATACCCTCAACTCCTTCTCCACAGGGCTTCTCTGAATCTCTTCTCTGCCCAACCTGTAGCTGTGTCTGGGATTGCTCTGCCCAGGTGTAGGACCTTGCACTTGTGTTGCGGCTTAAAACCCCACCTCAGTCTTCCTCTCACCACACACCTCTCCCCCTGCTCCCAAAGGGATGGGGAGGAGACACGAAGGAATGCAACTATCATGGGTTGAGATAAGAGCAGTCCTGTAACTAAGGTATAACACAAGTCACTACTGCTACCACTAATAAAAACAATGATAGAGGAAATAAACAAGGAGAGAGAATAGGATACCATCAGCTGAAACGAGCCCAACCTGGAAGAGAGCTAGCTCAAGCCCTTCCGGCCAGCTCCCAGTTACCTCCCTGGGCATGACGTGCTCTGGTATGGAATACTTCTTTGGCCAGCTTGGATCAGGTGTCCTGTCTCTGCTTCCTCCCGGCCTCCCCTCCTGGCAGAGCATGAGACTCACAAAGTCTGTGGACAAACCAAACATTTGGGCAGTAACTCAAAACATACATGTTATCAGCACCATTCCCAGCCTGAAAGTCAAAACACAGCACTGCACCAGCTACCAAGAATGAGAAAAAATGACTGCTACTGCTGAACCCAGGACAGTATCCACCCCTTATTCCATACCATTCACATCATGCTCAAGTCCCACATTTTCAATATACCATCACTTATATATATACATCTGCATACACCCAGACAGAAAGAAATAATTTCTTCATACATGGACCAATCCCTATAATGCTGCTGAGTCCATTTGGTTCATGATGTTAGGTTCCATCCCTTGTAATAGTCTTTCACAGCAGGAGAGTCTGTGTGCAGTGCTGGATTTTTGCCTGATGATGCTGATCATTCCTTTACCACAGAACTCGTCTGGTTCTATCAATGTTCATTCTCTGTTGGGATGATGGTTAGAGGGAAGTCAGGGCCAGTCGCTGATGACCTGAAGACATCTAGTTGATGTGCTATAAAAGTATTACACAGCAGGCAACAACATATAATTAAGTTCATTGACTGTTTTCCCCTAAAATCAAATCCCCTTGAGGTATACATTGGACTTCCCCATCTTCCCTCATTACCCATGAAATATATCCGGGTCCCTGAACAAAAGCAATCCCACGAGTGAGTTTGCCTTTACCTGAAACAGGAATAACCCAGACTGTTATCCCCAGCAAATTCCTCATGTGCACTACAGGAACTTTGTCCCCCTCTACAATATATAAAAATTCTGACGGGGCTGGGCCAGTTCTCCCACCACCAGCTCCACCTTTCCCAAGTCCAGATCTTCCTCCTCTGCCTTGCTGGGAAGTGCTGTGTGGTCTCCTGCATCCTCCTGGGGCTTGACGGGTGACTTCTGGGGGATGCTCTCGGCCGTTGCGGGGCTGGACTCGGCCGCAGGGGCTCGGCTCCTCTGCTGCCTCCTCCCACTGCTTGGCTGCCACCTCTCTCAGCTCCTCCATTGCCTCCTCCCACTGCTCTGCTACTGCTGCTTGGGCCCCGGGGCCACTCTCCTGTGCCGCTTCAGCTGCCGCCGGCTCCCGGGGCCACTCCTCCATGGCTCTGTGCAGCCTCATGAAGACTGAGGTGAGGACAAGGGCAAAGACAGTGAAGAGCAGTGGGATGGCCTGGTACAAGTCCATGGCCACACCCATCCTCCCCTGCTGCCGGAGCCCCCCCGTATTACAATTCATTGCCGTAAAGTACAGTGAAACAAGAACCTTAGGCGAAGCCCCATATGTGATAAACACTAACACAGCAAATACAGGCTCTAAGTAACTTACAATATTTTGAAACTGTGAGATCAAGAGAAACAACTTTGAGAGCCAATAAATCAGCACTGTGATGAGTGACTATAAATCCAGCCAGATCTGTTGTTATCTCAACCCCTTGTGCCCCACGTTGGGCGCCAAAAAAGAACTGTCATGGTTTAAACCCAAAGACGCACAGCTCGTGCACTCACTCCCTCAACTCCCAGAGAGTTGGGGAGGAGAATCCAAAGAATGTAGCCCCCACGGATTGAGATAAGAACACTTTAATAACTCATGTATAACACAAACCCCTACTGTTACTACTACCAATAATAATAATGATAAAGGAAATAGCAAGTGAACAGAATACAACACCTCACCAGCCACCGACCCATAACTCACCCCACCCTGCCCGACCAAGCACTGACTGATACCTCCTCCATCACCCCAGAGTCTTAGCCCTTCTGGGTAACTTTCGGTTACATCCTGGGCATGACGTGCTGTGGTATGGAATACCTCTTTGGCTAGCCTGGGTCAGGTGTCCTGTCCGCTACCTCCCAGCTTCCCCTCCTCCTTGGCAGAGCATGAGGCTCAGAAAGTCCTTGGACAAACCAAACATTTGAGCAGTAACTCAGAACATACTTGCTATCAGCAACATTTTCCAGCCCGAAAATCAAAACACAGCACTGCACCAGCTACCAAGGAGAAAAAATGACTGCTACTGCTCAAACCAGAACAACTTGGCATGGTTAAACTTCATAAGGTTGGCATCAGTCCACCTCACAAGCGTGTCAAGGTCCCTCTGGATGGCATCCTTTCCCTCCAGCATATCAACCTAACCACACAGCTTGGTGTCATTGCAAACTTCCTGAGGGCGCACTCAATCCCACTGTCCATGTCACTGACAAAGGTGTTGAACAAAACCGGTCCCAACACCGATCCCTGAGGGACACCACTCGTTACTGGTCTCCAGCTGGACAATGAGCCATTGACTGCAACTTTTGTGTGCAGCCATCCAGCCAGTTCTTTATCCACCTAGTGGTTCATCCATCAGATTAATGTCTGTCCAATTTACAGGCAAGGATGTTGTGCGGGACAGCATCAAACGCTTTGCACAAGTCCAGGTTGATGACATCAACTTCTCTGTCCCTGTCCATCAGTTCTGTAGCCCCATCATAGAAGGCCACCAAATTGGTCAAAATGTATCACATGCAGTAAAAAAAAGATTCAAGGAGCAATGAGGACCAATGAAGAAGGAGTAAATAAGCAGTCTGTGTTAGCTAACATGTAGCCATAACCCCATTATCAACGTCAGATTTCCTCAGGGATGAAAATGGGATCTCACAAGTGCCAGTCATCTTGGGGAAGCCTAGTGCCACTGAATTTAGAAACTAGAAGGGCAGGGGAAAGGTCAGCAATATGCCACGGGAAGAATGGGTATGAGGGAATTAATGCAGCACAAAGTTAACTGTATTATTAATTAGGCTTTTCATGTAGTAATTATATAATTTGGACAATAAGTATCATCCTAACTGGTCTAGTAATGACTCTTTGATTAGACTTTTGCAACTTTAATTAGATTAATGACACATTTTAACTTTGCATATAATGTGTATTGTTTTAACCCACTGAAATTGTTTGGGGTATTTTGTCTTAAGTCTTTGTTTCAATTTGGATGAGCTGTATTCATATCTTCTGTTGTGCTACAGCCAATATTTGATGTTTGAGGCTGAGCACTCATTGCTTGTCTTAGGAAATGCATTAGAATCTGGTGCTCATTGATGTTCAGCAACTCTCATAGCAGTTTCTGTGAAACAGTTTGTTTTAGGCAGCAGAAAATTTCTGTCATGACAAATATCTCAGATTTGGCATTAACACATCAGTTGTGGTGTACAGTAGTGAAAAAGGGGTGCATTTTCCTCTTGGGAGAAGTAACTTGCTGCTGCTTCCTTCCACCCTGCCAGCTGCTAATCACATTGCAAATGAAAATATGTTTCCTGATGATTTGAATCTGTCGTGGTGAATGATATTTCTCACACTGTTGTACATTTTTTGCTTCCTTATATTTGTTGTCAACCAGTCTGCCTTCCAGAAGAAAACTCAATGTGAAAAACACCCTTCTATATTTTGTTTGAAGGCCATACTGCCCTCTGTAAATGAAATAAGGAATGGGGGAAAGAAGCATTTGGGCTTTGCAGACTTTCAGTCAGATTCAGAGATTTCTGCAAATAAAAGCAAAGAACTTTAATTCAGAGGAGACCGAGTTTCTCACAAAAGATTGTAAAGCTTATGCATATCAGGCAAATTCCTACTCTGTCTGTTCAGAGGATATGAGAGGTACAGCCTTGAAGAAAAGATGTCAAAGAGCTTCTATAAATAACAGTTCAAAATCTTATCAGCATAGTGCTGGGAGCAGGGTGATATTACAATAGGAAGGATGTTGCCATCTCCATCTGTGGGAGCCAGGGTGACATGTGAAATACTTTGTCTTTTGTTCTGAGTCTTTCTGTAACTCTCAAATTTTCTTCCTTACAGCGAAGTTATCAAATGACTAGGCTCCTCTTAACTTTCTCCTCTTATCATTCCACTGACCTCTTACCATTCCACTGACCTGAGCACTTTCACTCTCTGCTCTCAAGCATAAATCACTCTTTTGTTGCCATTTCAAAATGCAACTTTTTTTGCCAGTTTAATTTTTCTGGGGGCTTTCTTTGTGTAGCTGTTTTTATCCTGTGATTGTCTAAATGTCCTCCCAGAACACATATTTTGTCTTTTCCCTTTCTCACTTTCACCTGTAACCTCCATGCACTGACGATTATTATTTTTAATGGAATTGCTGTGTCTATTTCTACCACCTATGTAGCCCTTGGATTTGTGGTGCTTCATAGGTGGTTGGTACTACTCCAGCTAAATACAATTGCCAAAGCTGTGGCTCAGATAATGAAGAACTGACATTTATTTGTAAAATCACACATACGTATGAACTACTGTGTAATGCCCTTGGGGACTCAGATTTTCTTTCATTTTTCTATTAGTAAGTAGTCTAACTAAATGAGATTCTGATCCATGGCTGGGGTTGTTTGCATTACTACATGTGGAGAAAGGGATAATAATGACAGTTATCTCATTTTGTGACTTAGGCGCTAATTCCAAGCCACTCACTGTATGCTTTCTTTCACATCCTATCCATCTAGTTAGTTACCTATGTCCATATGTTTTGGCTAATGTCTACTACAAGCTACAAGAACAACAGCAGTGCCATGGACTATGTGCAATAACAGTCTATTGCTGTGCGCTGACAGTTGTAGTGGCACCTGGTTAAGACTAGGAGAGTGTGAAAATTAAAATGCTTCTTGTCACTGTCCTAGAAGTGATCTTTTTAACACCTGCCATGGCAGCAATATCATAAAAAGAATTCTTGCCTTTGCAGTGTTGTACTATACAACCTTCGGCTCCACATCAAGAATTAAAGAGAAATGTGGTCTTCAACAAGGGAAGAATTTCTGATACTTAACATATATTACTGTAATACATGTTAATTATGCCCTGTAGAGGTTTAAATCTGTATTTTAAAAGCATTTAGGCTCATGAACAGTGCTGGAGAATGAGTTACTGACCAATGAGAGCAGAAATGTGGGTACATGACAGACAGCAAGAGCAAATGGGGGGAAAGCATGCAGCAGCCGTGCTGGTCACAGACAGACTAGCTGTGCTACAGCATCAGCAGCAAAATCAGCAGTGACTCTGGGAATAGTCCTATCTCCTGTGAGTGCCTCTCTGTGTCCCTGCAGTGTCCCTGTCCTCACTTCCAGCTCTCCCTCCACACCCTAGGGCCAGCCCAGCTTATCTGGGAGAGACATGAAGCTCCTGGGGGAAAGAGAGGTCTTCACAGCAGTAAGGCAGGGCCTGGGGATGACTGTGGATGGGACCTCTGTAGGGATTCTGGGGAGGAGGTCTTGGGGAGAATATAGGGCATTTCACCTCTGTTCTCACTTAATGGTGAATGACCCAACATGCTTCACCTTCTCAGGCATTTACATTTCTGACTCAGACCACAGGGACCACTTAAGCTACAGTCTCAGTGATTCCTGAAAGCTCTACCTGCCTCCAAACACACACTCGGCTCGCTTCATGCCACCCTCTGCTGCCATTGCTGCTATCTCCCACACAGCTGGGAAAAGAAGGATCAGAAGCAGTCAGCCACCATGGCAGAGCACTATGTTGGCTCAGGAACCAGGAAGAGAGTATGTGTCTGGGCATATATTGTCCTAGAGGTCTGCAGCTGAGCTCCAACCCTCTGGTACAACCTGCCATCCCCACATCTTGATGGTTTATTGTAACACATGCCAAAACATGAGCAAAGTGGGGAAAAAAAGTCTAAAAAACCTCCCAAGAAGCCAAAACTAAAACAAAAAAAATAACCTTAGTGTTAAAAGATTAATGGATTTATACAAAGAGAAAAATGACTATGAAGTGAATTAAGTAAGCTCATGGAGAAAAGAGCTATAGCATACAGTGATGACTATGTGACCTTTAGTCAAGAACTCCTTGAAATGTTAGTTTCTACAAGGCAGGAGGATCTGAAAGGGGAGAGAACTGGTTTTTATACGCTATTCTTAAGCATCTTTTGGAGAGAGGCTGTTAGATTCTTGTTTTGAGTCTGGATGTGTTTATAGTCTTAAGAGCCCTCTAGAAGTTGCCAGTGACACTATGGTTTATCCCAAATCCCAATTTTACAGGTCACTTGGGCCACAGACTTGTAGCAGAGGATGTCTAGGAACTGCCCTGCTGGTTTGTGAAAGCTTCACCCCCATACAGGATTTTACAGGACTATAAGGTATGTAGGGTGTTTTTTCCTGCCCTGGGTCACAGCCATTAGGAGGTAGTACAGAGCCTCTTGAGAGTCCCAAAGATAAAAAAGGCAATGAGCAACCAGGCAGGACAGATTTGGAAACCTCCACAGCGGATGCAGCTGACATGAAGCAGTCAGCCATGTCTGACCTCTCCCGGAATCAAGCTGCTATTTCTGGAATGGGGAGCTGCAATTTGGGTAACAGTACACTGCAGCCATGACATGAATGGCAGTGTTGCCCTGTGGGGAAACAGCTGTATGGACAGGCATGAAAGGCATCCACAAGTGCATCATACAACATGGGAAAGAAAGGGCCAAGATGATCAGAGGGCTGGAGCACTTCTAGGAAGACAGGCTGAGAGGGTTGGGCTTGGTCAGCCTAGAGAAGGCTTCAGTGAGACCTTCGAGCAGCCTTCCAGTACGTAAAGGGGACCTACAAGGGAGAGGGACTTTTTACAAGGGATATAGCAATACGACAAGGGGCAATGGCTTTAAACTAAAAGAGGGTAGGTTTAGGTTAGGTATAAGGACAAAATTCATTACTGTGGACACTGGAACAGGTTGCCCAGAGAAGCTGTGGATGCCCCCTCCCTGTCAGTGTTCAAGGCCAGGCTGGATGGGTCTTTGAGCAACCTGGTCTAGTGGAAGGTGTCCCTTCCTGCCCGCAGCAGGGAGGTTTGACTAGATGATCTTTAATCCAAGCCATTCTATGAGTCTATGAAGTGCAGATGTGCACGATCTTTCTGTTCAGAGCCTGCCTTCTCCAGACAGCTGCAGCACTGTTTCAGAAATGTGCAGATAAGAGATTCTTTAATTTTAAAAACTTTCTGAATGGGGACAATTCCCAGGGGTGCCAAAAGAAAAGTCTGGAAGTTGAGGTCCTTCTGAAACCAGCCCAAGATTCCTTACCTAACAAAACTGCCTCTACATCAATGCATAGATACCCATGCTGTGTAGTCTGTAAAGTGGACATAATTTGTACAGTATCAATTACATCAAAGGTTTTGGTGATGGGCTCAAAGATTATTTCATTTCATAACCTACCTAGCAGTTGCTTGCTATGATGGTGGGATAGACAGTGTTCAAAATGGTTAATGGGAACAGCTAGCTAATTTTCTTATCTGGCATGTTTTATGAAAGAAGAAAGGAAATATGAACAGAAGCACCATGCCCTGAATCATTATGTAAGGTGTAATCAAGAAATACACTCTTAATTCATTCTAATTTAGAGGGGAATAGCTGTAATTCTGGGATAAAGCAGCATAATAGAATCAGTTAATGATTAGCTCACCTGTCTCACAGTTTTTCTATAATACTCTGTTTTCCTGCTCTATAAACTGCAATTTAATTGTTGCCTAATGAATGAACTTGAATTTTTCTTGCCTCTTGCAATGGGGATGCAGTTTTAATCCATACATCTCAATTTCATGCTTCTCTTCCACTGAATATTTTGCTATATTTTGTTTTGAACTATACTAGGATAGTCTAGAATACATTAAAGGTGATTAGCAAGGGATATCATTTCATCATTGTGACATCACGTAACTTGTACTCATCAGTTATATAGGATGCAGTTTTGTTTTCAGGGCTCAGTCCTGAGTCAGAGATGGAGAAAATTTTCCCCTACCTCTAAGAAGTATAAAAGTTTCACTTGATAAAGTGCCACCAACACTCTCATCACCATATTGCCTCTAGTTTGGATGCCCCAGTCCTTTACATCCTGCCTCCCTGATGGGAGGCAGGGTGGACTTTGATGGGCTTGCTGTGCACAGGCTGGTACTGCTCCCCAAGAGCATGTGCCAAAGGGAAAGGTGATGGGAGATGATCCATCTCCCAGTATCTTTTCTAGATCCCAGGTTTCCCTCCCTGGGTCTTGCTGTGCAGGGAGAATATTTCAAGCACATGGCAGTCACTCTACTCCAGAGGCGAGACCCCAGCTATCTTTGGCCAGTCTAGATTTACACTGATGGCATGTATCAAACAGATTACAGGTCCCATGTGGTCCAGAAACCTCTGTCCCTTCCTGCAGCCACTGTCAGGTAATATGAAAAGAGCTCAGACAGAGAGTGGACTCATGGGATAAGTTCGCTGCTCCAGTAAGTTCTCTCACACACAGCCTGTTGTTTAGAGACTTCTTCACTCAGGTGTGAATTTATGTTATGAAGCCCTTTCCTTCTATGAATTTTTCTATTTTTTTCTACATTTTCCATCCATACTTTAATGAGCAATGAGCTTGATGCTTTAATTGTATTCATGGGGAGGAGAATCGAAAGAATGTAACTCCCACGGGTTGAGAAAAGAGCAGTCCAGTAACTAAGGTATAGCAGAAACCCATCACTCCTACCACCAATAATAAAAATGATAAGGTGCCCTGGGTTCAGCAGTAGCAGTCATTTTTCTTCTTCTTAGTAGGTGGTGCAGTGTTGTGATTTTGAGTTTCAGCCTGGGAACAGCGCTGATAACACCAACGGTTTTAGTTGCTGCTAAATAGAAATAAACATAACAAGGGAAGCAAGTACAACTGCTCACCACCTGCCGACTGATACCCAGCCTGACCGAGCAGAGAACTAGCCCTTCTGTGTAACTGCTGCCAGTTTATATACTGTGCATGACATGCTGTGGTATGGAATACCTCTTTAGTTAGTGTGTGTCAGGTGTCCTGTCTCTGCTTCCTTCTGAATTCCCCTCCTCCCTGTCAGAGCGTGAGACTCAGAAAGTCCTTGGTGAGAGTAAACATTATCTAGCAACAACTAAAAACATTGGTGTTATCAGCACTGTTCCCAGGCTGAAAGTCAAAACCACAGCACTGCACCTGCTACTAAGAAGGAGAAAAATGAGTGCTACTGCTGAACCCCAGACAGGTAATTTGGCCTTCTGAGTGTTTAAAAATCTTCCTGCTATGTGATAGTCTCATTTGAGGGGTCTCAGTTCTCCAATTATTCCACTATCACCAATTTATCCAGTTCCTATTCTAATTCACCTCTGCTACATGTTTTCCTATTTGAAGGATCTCGGTCCTTTCCATATGGTCCTGTTCTCTTTCCAGAGCAATCATCATCCTTGTGACTCCTCTCTGTCCCTTTTTCAGATTTTCAGTGGCCTTTTTGAAATGTTCTGGCCTACATGAGCAGTGGTAAAGAAGAATGTAATGCCAGCTATATGACATGGTGTGGTTCTTCAGAAGAGCTACACACCCACAAACGAGCTATCGTGTAGAATTTGGTCCATGCCACAGACTGACGTGTCAGCAGAGCTGAGCAGGACCGACAAGGAGGTTCCTATAGGCAGGGCAAAGCAGCAGATGGCATTGCCCTGGGCAGAACTTCTTGCTTAGTGTCAACCAAGTGTAGACACCTCTGGGACAGGGCTTGCCAATTCCCCACTGCAGGCAGGAGGCAAAGCACAGGCAGAGGGGGTTTCTTTCCACCCCTCCCAAGATAAGTTTAGAAGTAGACTTACACTTTCTGGCCCATAACTGCAGTTTCAGCTACAAGACTGTGAACTAACTGACTTCCCAAGAATACTTTAAATGCCTTAAAAGTCTTAAATGCAGAAGCACCAAGGGACCATCACCATGTGTTGTCCACAAGAATCTGCTCTCATCACTGCACATCTCTCCTGTACCCAACCCTTCCCACTGGAGGCAGTGGATGCTCCATGTGCAGGGAGGAGTGGACCAAACAACAGTGGTTTGCAGAATCCTGTCCAATATCTGCATGTTAAATTATACCAGTACTTCACTGTCATTAACGACTGAATTACCCCTCATTACTGAATTGTACATTCTATATATATT
Source organism: Melopsittacus undulatus (assembly GCF_012275295.1). Classification (NCBI taxonomy): domain Eukaryota; kingdom Metazoa; phylum Chordata; class Aves; order Psittaciformes; family Psittaculidae; genus Melopsittacus; species Melopsittacus undulatus. The sequence goes on along the minus strand of NW_022994124.1, from coordinate 80,355 downwards.
ATTTGAGACACTTGGTCATTGGCAGTTATCTTTTATTGTTACTGTAAATGGTAAAGTTATGTATTATTATCCTTTTCATTATAATGATACACTCAGTGATGATAATGAAAGAGATTTTAATTATGTCAGGCTTTTAGTTAATAACTGTCTTAAAACTCTGTCCCTGTCCAACCATTTCTGAGGGGTGGAAGAAAACAAGAGGTAGAGGGCACAGCTAAAGGAAAAATAGCTGAGACTTGGAAAAGTACTTGACCATGGAATACGTCCCTTTTCCATCTGCTCTCCCAGCTGCAGCAAAGACACCTCGTTTTACTCCAAAAGTGGTGGGTGGAGGGATAAATAAGGGTGAAAATACAGTGACACTACATGCTCATTGGAGGTGGGAGCCCCCAGTAGGCACCCAGCTTCCCTGCTGTTCTGCAAATTACTGTTTGAACACTTTTTCCACCAGGTACAACTTCACTTCATAGGGTAAGCAAGTTAGAGAAAGGTACTCTGGGACTGTGGATGTTGCAAGGGCTGGCTGGGGGAGCAGGGCAAATAAGATGAGCAGAGGGGAGTGATTTGTGAATTAACCCCCCACCAACAGACAGAATCAACAGAAGGTATGTCTTTGCTCTGTTCATGTACATCCCTCACTGGCTGTCTGGCAGAGATGTTCATACTCCTGCAAGCTGCATGACTGGCTGTGGATCTGGGACATCTCCTGGATCCTGTCCCTGGGCACCTGACTATGCGGGTTGCACCACAACGATGCACTGGGTCTTACTGCTTTGTAAAAGTGACACAGCACATCCTAGCCTTGTGATGTCCCACTAAACAATGCAACGCATGGTCCCACAGAAGTGCTGCCAGACACTTCTGTCATTAAACTCCTAGCCTTTGTAACTCAAATATTTGAAAAATAAAAAGAGCCTTTGAGGAGGCAAGCATAAATTTAACATTTCCAAGAACAGAGTGACTGTCCAAAAGGTCATTTTTGTGGAAACAAGGCTTTGGAAATGCTGTAGTTTGATAGAATGTGGGGAAATTTAATTTTACACACCTGTTGTTAAATTTCTTTTGTGTTCACTTTCATCAGCTGATTACTTCCAAACTTCTGAATGCTCAATGTGTTAGATTTGGTTTTTTTTAAAGAAATGCTTCTTAGTGTTCTGACCTTTGTGACCTAGAAATACAAAAAGCTGATGTCTTTCCTCACTGAAACTTGGACAAAATGCCTCCTCAAAGGTGTCTGAATGCTACAATGACTCTTTTCTACCTTTCCCTCTCAATCCTCCACCTTGGGTCCATCTCTTTAAACTAAGTTTGGTTTGCTTCTCTGTTGTATTGGGATTATATGAGAGACCTGCCCAGTGTTTTACTAGATTGCTCAGTCATGTGTGTGATTACCCTGACAAATTAAATATGGTTGTCATTTATCTTGTACTTTGGCTCTAAACCAATTTTTATGAGGTTTCTCTTCCTTCCACTAGCCTACTTTGCTCTTTCAAATAACTTCAATGTTTCTGAGAAATTATGAGCCTATTAAGTAATTTTATATTTATGAATTCAAATTCTGAAGAAAAACATGTGACAGAAGCAAGATGAGGAAGCTCTTTTGGTGGCCTTATGAAATCATAGAATCATAGAATAGTTTGTGTTGAAAGGGACCTTCAAAAGTCATCTAGTCCAACTAGCCAGAAAATATCCTAGAAGTAACCACAGGGCTGATGGAAGAACATGGGCCTGCCCCAGAAAAAGATTAAACCCCCTCTTTCCTCTATTTTTATTGAGTGAAGGTATGAGCAAGAAGTCTGCTCTTTGATGTCTGTGCAAAGTCCTCGACCAAAAAGCATGTGGATCATCTTGAAATACCATAAAGGTGCTCTGGTGCTGATCTTAGTATATGGGGGTGATCTTGCAGAAAGCTTCATATTATCACATACTGCCAGGCGAAGATGCTTTTAAAGCATACATCATGAAGTCACTGAGCTGTTTGTGCTTTCCTACCTAAGTCATCCCCCAAACAAATAAATGGAGACAAATTAATTATTCTAAGTATGAAAAATTAGCATTAATCCTGTGTAATTGTAACTCTGAAATAAATCAGTAAAAGGAATTAAATTATTCTTGCACATAACTGCATCGATTTAATGCAATTACATAGTAAAGTTGACAGATTTCACTTCATTTATTGTTCTTAAAATGATTGTGTGTGTTTCTCTAATTCTTTAGAGGGCATGAAAAAGATAAATACTTGGAAATGGAGACTACTTGGCAACATGTTTTTGGAAGAGAGTTGCAGAATCTGCTTCAAGTCCGGCAAATATATTGTGTAAGGGACAGAAAGATCATTAAGATGCTGGAAGGAAAGAATCCTTCACTTCCATTCTGCTGAACTTGGCTTCAAGTTTGAACACTTTGGTTTTATTCTTTTCTCTTTTCTTCTTTGATCATGAGCCACAGATAGATGTGACTGCATTCCTTGCAGAAGCCCAGTGGCTGTCACCTAAATCAGGAGTGAACCCCACTCCAAGTGTTGTTGCAGAGCTGAAATAACAGGTGCTGATGGCAAAGCTGTGCTGGCCAGCCAGTGTCATGGGGGCACCCCTTAATAATATCTTTCATGTTAAACTGGCTTATTTGTTTTGGCAAATGGAAAAAAAAATAGTTCTTAGAGTGGCAAAAAGTTTGATGTCATTATTCCAGGCTCCTGGATAGAGCCTCTGAACAGTGTTTCAGTGGCATGTGCTTTAAATTGGACACCAGCCCATATGCTGTCCATCAGCTCCTGGACAAAGGACAACACCTGGACTGACACTTTGACCTTGGTTCTCATACTTGCTATGGGGCTGGCACCAAAAGAAGCTTACATCAGCCCTGAAAATACCTTTAGCACGTTTGCACCATTCTTAACTGCTTGGCCCCAGTCAAGTAGCAGTTTGCACTCCATCTTCAGGGCCAGTAGGATGGCTTGAGAAGCTATGCTGTAATCCAGATCACTGAAGCGACTGTAGAAATATGTTGGACATTTAACCCTGCAAATTCCTGCACCAGAAGAATCTGGAGATCTAGCTTGCAACTTCTGTGCAATATGTTCCTCAATGTTAAAAAGATCCCAAATGCTAGAAAAAGAACCTGAAAATTGACATAACTGAAATAAGTGCAGTAACCTGCCAGGAGATCTTTACTCTATGGGTAAAATACAAGAGATAAAGGAAATATCTAAATCTGGAAAAAAAATAAAATCTACATCTCAAATTTAACAGAATTAAATGTATAATGTTTAGGGCTGTGCCACAAAAATCTGCAACCACATTGAGTTAAGTGGTCTAAATACCCTTTCTTGTTCTATTCAGTTCAAACTTGTCATTTATTTCAGTGTCATCAAAGCAAGTAGGTGTAGGTGCCCAGGAAGTAGCTAAGGACCAGCTGACTCTCAAGAAATTGCTCATAAAGCCAGTGGTATAATTTGGTGATAAGTAGGTGCTGCTGTGTTTTTAATGAGAGGGCATAGTGAAAAGCCTGTGAAGGTTTTATGATTTTAAGATCAGGCTCAGAGTTTTAAAGATCTCAGCCAAATTATCTTGTTCTCCAGCCATTAAAATAATTATTTTAACATTTTCCTTTTATTCTTTATCTTTCCTTTAGTGCTCCAGTAAGAACGGCTGGGAACTGTAGGGTGGGGAAATTGGGCAGTCACAATGTTCTGTGCATTATAACAACATAAGGAAGACAGCTTTTGTTCCTGTGGCTATCTGTATGCACAAAAGGTTGAAAAGCCATAGTACAATAGGTATTTCAACATATCCTAAAATGTAGATTGTGTTATTGGCAAGATTTATGTAAGAATTTTATAACCTACCTTGACACTTTTTCACTGGAAATCAGAGATAAGAAGGATTTACAGGATTCATAAGCAGATCAGAAAAAATATTCTCACTTATACCGTAGTTTACAGTACTTTGACATATTTTTCATCTTCTATCTAAGCTTAGTTTTCTGTTAACTTCTGTCTTGTGAACCATCCCATTTTAATGTTAGTTGAGATGTTAGGTGAGATTCCAGTTAGAATTAAACTTGACTAGGGATGTGAAAGGTAACAGAAAGGGATTGTATAGGTACATTGTGAATAAGAAAGACTAGGGATAACATGAGCGCTCTCCGGAAGCTATCAAGAGAACTGGCTATCCTAGATTTGGAAAAGGGCTAAGGTTCTAACGACTTCCTCAGTCTTCACTGCAAATGATCTGCCAACACCAGTCAAGTCACAGAATCATAGAATAGTTAGGGTTGGTAAAGACCTTAAGATCATCTAGTTACAACTCCCCTGCTATAGGCAGGGATATCTCACACTAAACCATGCCAGCCAAGGCTTTGTCCAGCCTGGCCTTGAACACTGCCAGGGATGGAGAATTCACAGCTTTCCTGGGCAACCCATTCCAGTGCCTCACCAACCTCACAGTAAATAACTTCTTCCTTATATCCATTCTAAACTTCCCCTGTTTAAGTTTTAACGCATTACTCCCTGTCCTATCACTACAGTCCCTAATGAAGAATCCCTCCCCAGCATCCTTATAGCCCTCCTTTTAGATACCGGAAGGCTGCTACAGGATCTCCACGCAGCCTTCTCTTCTCCAGGCTGAACAGCCCCAACTTTCTCAGCCTGTCTCCATATGGGAGGTGCTCCATCCCCTTGATCATCCTCATGGTCCTCCTCTGGACTTGTTCCATCAGTTCCATGTCCTTTTTATGTTGAGGACACCAGAACTGTACACATTACTCCAAGTGAGGTCTCATGAGAGCAGAGGGGCAGGATCAACTTCTTCAACCTGCTGGTCACGTTCCTTTTGATGCAGTCCAGGATATGGTTGGCTTTCTGGGCTGCAAATGCACACTGAAGCCAGCTTATGTTCATTTGCTCATCAACCAACACCCCCAACTCCTTCTCCATAGGGCTGCTCTGAATATCTTCTCTGCCCAACCTGTAGCTGTGTCTGGGATTGCTCTGATGCATCTGTAAGACCTGCACTTGGCATGGTTAAACTTCATGAGTTTTGGCATCAGCCCACCTCACAAGCGTGTCAAGGTCCCTCTGGATGGCATCCTTTCCCTCCAGCATATCAACCTAACCACACAGCTTGGTGTCATGGCAAACTTGCTGAGGGCGCACTCAATCCCACTGTCTGTGTCACCCGACAAAGATGTGGACACAAGACTGATCCCAACAACCGATCCCTGAGGGACACCACTCGTTACTGGTCTCCAGCTGGACAATGAGCATTGACTGCAACTTTTGTGTGCAGCCATCCAGCCAGTTCTTTATCCACTGAGTTGGTCCATCCATCAAATTGATGTCTGTTCAATTTAGAGACAAGGATGTTGTGCAAGAGAGCATCAAATGCTTTGCACAAGTCCAGGTAGATTACATCAACTTCTCTGTCCCCTGTCCATCAGTCCTGTAGCCCCATCATAGAAGGCCACCAAGCAGGATTTCCCCTTATTGAAGTCATGCTGGCTTTCACCAAGCACCTTGTTGTTTTTTCATGTGCCTTAGCCAATTTTTCTTTCAGCCATAAGTTATTATTTTTTCTGTCAGTGGCAGCATACCAGAATGAAAGGAATTTTAGGGAATCAATATTTTGTGGATGTTTGAAATACAGGAACACAATCATGATGAGAGAACAGTGACTGCTGCTGCTATTGGTGTGGCAGGGGGTCTTCTGGTTAGACCCTAAAAACAATAGACAAAGAACAAAATGTGGAGCAATTTTCTAGTTAGGAATTTCATTTTTCTTTAAGTTGGTGACTGCGATATCCATTCTTTGTAGAAAAGGGTGAGAAGAAGTTTTGGAGTTTGATCTATTGGCCACTGAATTCAGCAACACTTTGTTACCTACTCCAGCATCGTCAGTATTTAGGACCTCTGTGTGCATCTGCACCATGCAGTGTGAGCTGGGCTACACTCAGTACTTCTCCTCCTTAAAACATGATACTTGTAGCTGATTTGGCTAGAGGAGCATTAAAGGAATTGCTGACATTACTTGCTATGGCTTCTCAGTTTCATTTCTTCACTCCCATGGCCTCCTTGCCTGCCCAGGGCCACTTCCAGACAGGAGTTCATAGCTACTGCAATTCCTGGTGCTCTCAACTGTCCTGTATTTCTAAAATGAATATGTTCTTAATTCATCTGAATTATAGTCTCCTGTAACAGTCTCTGCTTGCCTAATCCGTAGCCTTTCACATTTACATAGCAGGGACAAATGCTTAGTAAGGAATTTAGCAATGCTCTAATTTATTGACAGCAACAACAGAGGCCATAAAGCACCTGAAAGATCTTTAAAGCACAGGAAAAAAAAAATCTTCATATTATAACTTTTAAGCTGTGATTCTGCAATCATGCAGAGAAGGTATGTAAACACTGGCTATTCAGCAGCTAGGGATACAGCACCTTAACAATATTAAGAAGTTATTTTAATATTAATCCCTTGGTTAAAAGGCGCAGGTGATTAAAGAGTGAATGCTGTATGCTCTGATACAAATAAACCCAGGTATCACTGTGCTCCTTACCACTTGCATAAATTATGTAGGACCAGTTATGTCAAAGGTCTGAGGCATTAATGAGTGCATGGTGGAGTTTTACACTAATTTGTCTTGTTAAATTATGACGAAGTACTTTCAAATGAAAGCTGCCAAATCACAACCCCTGATGAGCAACCAGACAGCAATTAACAATATACTTCACTGATTTTACTGTAATTTCTCACTTGCAGCTTCAACATAAAAGCATGGAGTATCAGAATACAATAGCCAAGATAGAAGAAAAATGTACTTTGAAACCAGTTACAGATATCTTAATAATTCTTAAGTAAATAGTAAAAAAATTCTGAAATAAAAAAGTAGTAAATTTTGTAAAATATCTTACTTTTCAAGCTGTGACTATCCTTGTGCGAGGGAGAAATGAAACAATATAGGTCTGGCGAATGGATTTGAAACTCCAAACACTGAGGGCAGGAAAAAGATATGCATCTTTCTTTACTGCGTACTTCATCACCCGTTTCTTTTACTTGGTGATACATAAGAAATCACAAATGTTATTTGTTGGAGCTCTTTCATATAAATATCAAATATTTTCTGTCTCATTATTTTTCTTCTGGAACTTCTGATATGCAAAGTCAATGGTATCCATCTCATGCTTTTATCTGGAAGGTTATTCTTGGAGGGTGAAATGATTATTCTGAAGCTCTGCCTTAATTTCATTCCCTTATTCCATTCACACTATTCACACTATTTTCCTACATGCAGCTTTTCCTCTTTTGTGTAAGATGACTTCTTTTTTTTCCTAAAGAAAATTTGCAGCTTATTTTCACAGGTAGCACAGTAGATTTGTCTCCTATCAGCTTTTGGCATAGACCACAAAGAACTGATCTGCAGAAGCTGCTGCTGATCTCGTATAGAAACACACAGTTCAGAAGTCATAGGGAGCTCTTCAAAATGCTAGCACATAAATCAGAATGCTAAATGTAAAGATTGACCAGATGTCAAAACAGTTATTAAGATATGAACATGTAAAGCTACCTCCAGTGATGCAGTTCAGCATTGAGCTGATATTCCACAGTATACTATGGGTAATAAAAGACAGAGAGGAAAGCAGGATATTATCACAAATGCTTTGAACACAAACCACTCAGGCCAATGAGACTAATTATCCTGCATCATCTACATTTTATTTGATGAAATGTAGAAACAAGTTGAAGTTGAAAAGAAACTTATTCTTTTCCCCTTTTGATTAAAGCATCCCCCCAGAGACAATTACATGTATTGTGACAGAGTAATGGAATTCTTAAAACCACAGCCATCTCAGTCTTTACAGCCCTTCAGTAGTGCTGTTACTGATTGATCTTAGTAGTTTTCAGGATACCAT
>NW_022994124.1:0-71949 GCF_012275295.1 Melopsittacus undulatus | reverse complement strand
ACTTGGAAATGGAGACTACTTGGCAACATGTTTTTGGAAGAGAGTTGCAGAATCTGCTTCAAGTCCGGCAAATATATTGTGTAAGGGACAGAAAGATCATTAAGATGCTGGAAGGAAAGAATCCTTCGCTTCCATTCTGCTGAACTTGGCTTCAAGTTTGAACACTTTAGTTTTATTCTTTTCTCTTTTCTTCTTTGATCATGAGCCACAGATAGATGTGACTGCATTCCTTGCAGAAGCCCAGTGGCTGTCACCTAAATCAGGAGTGAACCCCACTCCAAGTGTTGTTGCAGAGCTGAAATAACAGGTGCTGATGGCAAGCTGTGCTGGCCAGCCAGTGTCATGGGGCACCCCTTAATAATATCTTTCATGTTAAACTGGCTTATTTGTTTTGGCAAATGGAAATAAAAATAGTTCTTAGAGTGGCAAAAAGTTTGATGTCATTATTCCAGGCTCCTGGATAGAGCCTCTGAACAGTGTTTCAGTGGCATGTGCTTTAAATTGGACACCAGCCCATATGCTGTCCATCAGCTCCTGGACAAAGGACAACACCTGGACTGACACTTTGACCTTGGTTCTCATACTTGCTATGGGGCTGGCACCAAAAGAAGCTTACATCAGCCCTGAAAATACCTTTAGCACGTTTGCACCATTCTTAACTGCTTGGCCCCAGTCAAGTAGCAGTTTGCACTCCATCTTCAGGGCCAGTAGGATGGCTTGAGAAGCTATGCTGTAATCCAGATCACTGAAGCGACTGTAGAAATATGTTGGACATTTAACCCTGCAAATTCCTGCACCAGAAGAATCTGGAGATCTAGCTTGCAACTTCTGTGCAATATGTTCCTCAATGTTAAAAAGATCCCAAATGCTAGAAAAAGAACCTGAAAATTGACATAACTGAAATAAGTGCAGTAACCTGCCAGGAGATCTTTACTCTATGGGTAAAATACAAGAGATAAAGGAAATATCTAAATCTGGAAAAAAAATAAAATCTACATCTCAAATTTAACAGAATTAAATGTATAATGTTAGGGCTGTGCCACAAAAATCTGCAACCACATTGAGTTAAGTGGTCTAAATACCCTTTCTTGTTCTATTCAGTTCAAACTTGTCATTTATTTCAGTGTCATCAAAGCAAGTAGGTGTAGGTGCCCAGGAAGTAGCTAAGGACCAGCTGACTCTCAAGAAATTGCTCATAAAGCCAGTGGTATAATTTGGTGATAAGTAGGTGCTGCTGTGTTTTTAATGAGAGGGCATAGTGAAAAGCCTGTGAAGGTTTTATGATTTTAAGATCAGGCTCAGAGTTTTAAAGATCTCAGCCAAATTATCTTGTTCTCCAGCCATTAAAATAATTATTTTAACATTTTCCTTTTATTCTTTATCTTTCCTTTAGTGCTCCAGTAAGAACGGCTGGGAACTGTAGGGTGGGGAAATTGGGCAGTCACAATGTTCTGTGCATTATAACAACATAAGGAAGACAGCTTTTGTTCCTGTGCTATCTGTATGCACAAAAGGTTGAAAAGCCATAGTACAATAGGTATTTCAACATATCCTAAAATGTAGATTGTGTTATTGGCAAGATTTATGTAAGAATTTTATAACCTACCTTGACACTTTTTCACTGGAAATCAGAGATAAGAAGGATTTACAGGATTCATAAGCAGATCAGAAAAAATATTCTCACTTATACCGTAGTTTACAGTACTTTGACATATTTTTCATCTTCTATCTAAGCTTAGTTTTCTGTTAACTTCTGTCTTGTGAACCATCCCATTTTAATGTTAGTTGAGATGTTAGGTGAGATTCCAGTTAGAATTAAACTTGACTAGGGATGTGAAAGGTAACAGAAAGGGATTGTATAGGTACATTGTGAATAAGAAAGACTAGGGATAACATGAGCGCTCTCCGGAAGCTATCAAGAGAACTGGCTATCCTAGATTTGGAAAAGGCTAAGGTTCTAACGACTTCCTCAGTCTTCACTGCAAATGATCTGCCAACACCAGTCAAGTCACAGAATCATAGAATAGTTAGGGTTGGTAAAGACCTTAAGATCATCTAGTTACAACTCCCCTGCTATAGGCAGGGATATCTCACACTAAACCATGCCAGCCAAGGCTTTGTCCAGCCTGGCCTTGAACACTGCCAGGGATGGAGAATTCACAGCTTTCCTGGGCAACCCATTCCAGTGCCTCACCAACCTCACAGTAAATAACTTCTTCCTTATATCCATTCTAAACTTCCCCTGTTTAAGTTTTAACGCATTACTCCCTGTCCTATCACTACAGTCCCTAATGAAGAATCCCTCCCCAGCATCCTTATAGCCCTCCTTTAGATACCGGAAGGCTGCTACAGGATCTCCACGCAGCCTTCTCTTCTCCAGGCTGAACAGCCCCAACTTTCTCAGCCTGTCTCCATATGGGAGGTGCTCCATCCCCTTGATCATCCTCATGGTCCTCCTCTGGACTTGTTCCATCAGTTCCATGTCCTTTTTATGTTGAGGACACCAGAACTGTACACATTACTCCAAGTGAGGTCTCATGAGAGCAGAGGGGCAGGATCAACTTCTTCAACCTGCTGGTCACGTTCCTTTTGATGCAGTCCAGGATATGGTTGGCTTTCTGGGCTGCAAATGCACACTGAAGCCAGCTTATGTTCATTTGCTCATCAACCAACACCCCCAACTCCTTCTCCATAGGGCTGCTCTGAATATCTTCTCTGCCCAACCTGTAGCTGTGTCTGGGATTGCTCTGATGCATCTGTAAGACCTTGCACTTGGCATGGTTAAACTTCATGAGTTTGGCATCAGCCCACCTCACAAGCGTGTCAAGGTCCCTCTGGATGGCATCCTTTCCCTCCAGCATATCAACCTAACCACACAGCTTGGTGTCATGGCAAACTTGCTGAGGGCGCACTCAATCCCACTGTCTGTGTCACCGACAAAGATGTGGAACAAGACTGATCCCAACACCGATCCCTGAGGGACACCACTCGTTACTGGTCTCCAGCTGGACAATGAGCCATTGACTGCAACTTTTGTGTGCAGCCATCCAGCCAGTTCTTTATCCACTGAGTGGTCCATCCATCAAATTGATGTCTGTTCAATTTAGAGACAAGGATGTTGTGCAAGAGAGCATCAAATGCTTTGCACAAGTCCAGGTAGATTACATCAACTTCTCTGTCCCTGTCCATCAGTCCTGTAGCCCCATCATAGAAGGCCACCAAGCAGGATTTCCCCTTATTGAAGTCATGCTGGCTTTCACCAAGCACCTTGTTGTTTTTCATGTGCCTTAGCAATTTTCTTTCAGCCATAAGTTATTATTTTTTCTGTCAGTGGCAGCATACCAGAATGAAAGGAATTTTTAGGGAATCAATATTTTGTGGATGTTTGAAATACAGGAACACAATCATGATGAGAGAACAGTGACTGCTGCTGCTATTGTGGTGGCAGGGGGTCTTCTGGTTAGACCCTAAAAACAATAGACAAAGAACAAAATGGGAGCACATTTTCTAGTTAGGAATTTCATTTTTCTTTAAGTTGGTGACTGCGATATCCATTCTTTGTAGAAAAGGGTGAGAAGAAGTTTTGGAGTTTGATCTATTGGCCACTGAATTCAGCAACACTTTGTTTACCTACTCCAGCATCGTCAGTATTTAGGACCTCTGTGTGCATCTGCACCATGCAGTGTGAGCTGGGCTACACTCAGTACTTCTCCTCCTAAAACATGATACTGTAGCTGATTTGGCTAGAGGAGCATTAAAGGAATTGCTGACATTACTTGCTATGGCTTCAGTTTCATTTCTTCACTCCCATGGCCTCCTTGCCTGCCCAGGGCCACTTCCAGACAGGAGTTCATAGCTACTGCAATTCCTGGTGCTCTCAACTGTCCCATATTTCTAAAATGAATATGTTCTTAATTCATCTGAATTATAGTCTCCTGTAACAGTCTCTGCTTGCCTAATCCATAGCCTTTCACATTTACATAGCAGGGACAAATGCTTAGTAAGGAATTTAGCAATGCTCTAATTTATTGACAGCAACAAACAGAGGCCATAAAGCACCTGAAAGATCTTTAAAGCACAGGAAAAAAAAATCTTCATATTATAACTTTTAAGCTGTGATTCTGCAATCATGCAGAGAAGGTATGTAAACACTGGCTATTCAGCAGCTAGGGATACAGCACCTTAACAATATTAAGAAGTTATTTTAATATTAATCCCTTTGTTAAAAGGCACAGGTGATTAAAGAGTGAATGCTGTATGCTCTGATACAAATAAACCCAGGTATCACTGTGCTCCTTACCACTTGCATAAATTATGTAGGACCAGTTATGTCAAAGGTCTGAGGCATTAATGAGTGCATGGTGGAGTTTTACACTAATTTGTCTTGTTAAATTATGACGAAGTACTTTCAAATGAAAGCTGCCAAATCACAACCCCTGATGAGCAACCAGACAGCAATTAACAAGATACTTCACTGATTTTACTGTAATTTCTCACTTGCAGCTTCAACATAAAAGCATGGAGTATCAGAATATGATAGCCAAGATAGAAGAAAAATGTACTTTGAAACCAGTTACAGATATCTTAATAATTCTTAAGTAAATAGTAAAAAAATTCTGAAATAAAGAAGTAGTAAATTTTGTAAAATATCTTACTTTTCAAGCTGTGACTATCCTTGTGCGAGGGAGAAATGAAACAATATAGGTCTGGCGAATGGATTTGGAACTCCAAACACTGAGGGCAGGAAAAAGATATGCATCTTTCTTTACTGTGTACTTCATCACCCATTTCTTTTACTTGGTGATGCATAAGAAATCACAAATGTTATTTGTTGGAGCTCTTTCATATAAATGTCAAATATTTTCTGTCTCATTATTTTTCTTCTGGAACTTCTGATATGCAAAGTCAATGGTATCCATCTCATGCTTTTATCTGGAAGGTTATTCTTGGAGGGTGAAATGTGATTATTCTGAAGCTCTGCCTTAATTTTCATTCCCTTATTCCATTCACACTATTCACACTATTTTCCTACATGCAGCTTTTCCTCTTTTGTGTAAGATGACTTCTTTTTTTTCCTAAAGAAAATTTGCAGCTTATTTTCACAGGTAGCACAGTAGATTTGTCTCCTATCAGCTTTTGGCATAGACCACAAAGAACTGATCTGCAGAAGCTGCTGCTGATCTCATATAGAAACACACAGTTCAGAAGTCATAGGGAGCTCTTCAAAATGCTAGCACATAAATCAGAATGCTAAATGTAAAGATTGACCAGATGTCAAAACAGTTATTAAGATATGAACATGTAAAGCTACCTCCAGTGATGCAGTTCGGCATTGAGCTGATATTCCACAGTATACTATGGGTAATAAAAAGACAGAGAGGAAAGCAGGATATTATCACAAATGCTTTGAACACAAACCACTCAGGCCAATGAGACTAATTATCCTGCATCATCTACATTTTATTTGATGAAATGTAGAAACAAGTTGAAGTTGAAAAGAAACTTATTCTTTTCCCCTTTTGATTAAAGCATCCCCCCAGAGACAATTACATGTATTGTGACAGAGTAATGGAATTCTTACAAACCACAGCCATCTCAGTCTTTACAGCCCTTTCAGTATGCTGTTACTGATGTGATCTTAGTAGTTTTCAGGATACCATGACAGACGAGCTGCCTGTCTTCCAAAGGGTCAGAAAGGACTGCTCAAGTATATTGTTATTCAAAGAAACCCTTACGAATGTGCTTAACTTTTAGACAACTCTGTGATTAATGATGTGCTTAAAATACAGAAAATACCAAAGGTAGGGAAGGGGAGAAAGTATGTTGTCCTTAACCAAGACCTAAATAGATGAAGAAGGGAAAAATTACAGTTTGCATGAATAAGGGCCAGTGCCGCGGCCAGGTGGAGGGGAGAAAACACCGATACGATGTAGGTTCACAAAATGCTCCGTTTATTGATTACAAGGCTGCTCTTAATATACTGTCTTACACGCAATCACGCATTACTTGATTGTCTGCTTCACTTTGCCCGCGAGAGGTACACGCTCCACCTCGCCTCTCCTGATTGGTTTCACACCTTCGCTTCAGCTTAGCGTTACATCATGCTTCTGGCATCTTGTTATTGCGTTCCTGTTTTGCTGACCTTGACGCTTCCTCTTCCAGCCTGGGGTCAGAGGTTCACTTTCTCACAGCTTGCTGCAAGCCTGTTAAAGCGCCCATGCTCGACCCCCAACAGGCCAGGTTATGTCCAGATCTTCCTGGAAGATGACACATGGCTATGGTAAGGTGTCTGCAGGTCTGTGAAAGATCTCATTCTCTGGCTGGGCCCATGCTGGTGCTGTGCTCTGGTTTGGGTTGCTGCCTTTTGTGGTTTCCAAGACTGGGTCACACTGAATCACACCTCAGTATCTCAGGAAACTCTGTATGGGCACATAGAATCATAGAATAGTTAGGGTTGGAAAGGACCTTAAGATCATCTAGTTCCAACCCCCCTGCCATGGGCAGGGACACCACACACACTAAACCATATCACCCAAGGCTTCATCCAGCCTGGCCTTGAACACTACCAGCATTCACAGCCTCCCTGGGCAACCCATTCCAGCACCTCTTATGGATGTCTGTTGTGTAGCTGGCTCTGAAGAACTCCCACAGGCTACATCTCTACAGCCTGTCAGCTTCAAAATGTGCGCTGCAACAAGCAAGCTTGTAGCTGTGTGGCTGGTAACATGCCAAATACGTTCATCTGCTGTGCTGCCCCTTGTGGGCTCAAATAATTTCAAAAAGGGCATGTGCAGGATAGGACTTTCACACTGCTCTCTGTGAGAGTGCCCACAACATGGAAAGATATGTGAAAAAGCATTTTAAATCATGAACACTCAAGTCATTATACTCTCTGAATGACATCTTAATGGCTTCTCTCCTAGGGGATGATAGCATCTGCCCAGTGAGTTTTAATATACAAGGATATGTTCTGACAGGACTTTCGCATATTTGTCACATAAATATATTTAAGCAATTTCCATCAGCTCAGCTTTTCTGTTTGTTTAGCTTCAGATTTGGAAGAAAAATATTTTATAGTGAGGTACTGCTGTGGTCTTCCTTCAAAGATACATATAATGTGTTCATCATATACAGCTGACATATGCAGAAAGGAGTAGTTGCATCTGATTTTCTACCTAGAATCAACGCTTTAAAAGCAGTGGATGCCTGTAATTGCCGTTAATGTCTGTCAGACTTACATGCACACTGTATCTATTTTGTTTTTGGTGCTTAAAGTAGATGGAGGCTTACCCTGTATGAAGTACATAACAACAGTGCATGGATGTGAGTGTACTAAAGGAGACTATGATAATACAGGAGGCTGCACATGCCCATTCTCATTGTCCTCCTATGTGAAGACTTCTTGTCTGATGGGTCATTATTGTCAGCAGCACTGTAAATGCAGTGTGCTCTGAAAAGTGTTCTGGATTTTGTTCCAGTTGCCCTGGCACATTTAACTATTTTGTTAGCCAGGCAGCAGGTTCCATGTTTTGCAGCCACTTGGCAAATAGCTCTGAGCATCAAAGCAGCTCTGGGCACAGAGAAACCCTGGCAGCTAGAGATGGTTCACATGGTTGCCCAATCTGGCTTGTGACCTGGTCCCAGTCCCCATCACATTCCCCTTGCTGGGTCCTGCAAGGTGATGCTAGATGATGGTAAATGCTGGAGTGGCTCTTGCACAGTTGCCCTAGGCTGGCATGGTGCTGTGGGGCTCTCTTAGCAGCTAGGCAGATGATATAGGGGTATGCTTCCTTCTCTTCCAGTGCATTTCACTCCAGCATGTTGGAGAGAGGGGGAGAGCTACCAGACCCAGGAAACTGCTTCATGTATTTGAACTCCCTTTGTTCCTAGCCATCTTCTAATTCATGCCTTCAAATAGACCTGATAATGATGCGTGGCATGTCAATGGAAAAAAACAGTAGCAAAAAGAAGGAAATAATTATTCATCAGCTGCATATGCATCAAAAGAAACTAAAAATGCATTAACAGCATGATTGTTGTTTTTCGCTCACAAAGCTATGTCTGTTTTACTCATGAGACACAGTCCACTACTCTATGGTAGCTGCTGCTGCTTATCTCCAAGAAGCCAGAGGCTGTCAGTTATTTTCCATCCATGTACAGCAGTATGTCATGGCACTAAAAATAACTTTTAAACTTTCATTTATCAACAAAGCATTTCAGATGTTCCTTATGCTGGCAGGGACTGCAAATGTTTTATCAAGTGATTTCTTTTTCAGGCATGAGCAAGTCTATGAAATGAAAGGTAAATTGAATTTGTTCAAAGCATTGTCCAAACCAAGGAATCTAATACACATAGCTGTTATACATCAGAGCTTTAGATTTTTGCTGCTTTAAGAAAACAGATATATACTAATCATAGCTCGCTTGAAAGATCTTTTTTGTCCTTTTGTTTTTAGGCAAAAAACTCAGACTTGTATTAGCAAAAAGAACTAAGTAATGACTTAGGAAATAGCAATCATTTGCAAATAAATTACATGGAAAGACAGATAAAGGGGAGAAAAAGAATAACTGCAGCTAATGATCAGGTATCAGAGTAAAAGGGCTTTTTGTGCTGAAAGGCAAACAAATACCTGAAGCTATCATAACGGTTGAATGTCATGGATGTGCAAGCTGTGCACATCCCTGCCAGAAATAAATAGCAAAGAGATCTTATACTTTGTGGTACAATGCTGTTTTGGCCATAGACTTCAGAAAAGGATTGTTGAATGCTCAATTTTTTAAAGAGAACATTCAAAACACATCAGTGTGTTCCCAAGCAAACCACTGGAGTGCAGCTCTTGTACCTGATTCGGAGAAAATTCCAGGAACAAACCTGTATGGAACTGTAGGCCTGTATGGAACATGTAGTTGCCAATCAATTTCCAATTTTTGCTAATTTCTTGTAACAATTTTGCACTAACCTGTGAATCTCGGTTGGAAGAAATTGCCGCTGGTACTCCAAAGCAAGGTATTATCTTATTAAATAATGTTTTAATCAGTTGTCTTGCATTATTTATCCTACAAGGGAATGCTTCTGGCCAGCCGGAAAAAGTATCTGTTAACACCAACAAATATTGATAACCCCCTTTTCTTGGTAATTCAGAAAAATCTATTTGCCAATGCTGTCCCAGATAACTTCCTCTCACAATTGTCATTTCTGTTTTCAGTTTTAGGATTATTCTTAAGGCATAGTTGACATTGTTTTGTCAATTGATTGAACTGTGGTGTATAGGTTTCTTCCTACAATTTGTTTGTCTAAATATTTATATAAGGAGTTGCTACCCCAATGAGTTTTATTATGTTCTCCCTGAACTAACTTCCAGAGTTGCTTATAGGGGATTACAATTTGCCCATCAGGTATCTGAACCCAATCCTCTTTATTTTCCTGTTGTTTTAGATCTTGAATCAATTTTCTGTCCTCTTTTGAATACCTAGGTTTAGATTTTTCAATTGTTAGTTTGCCATCAGGGATTAAGGACATGATTTTAGATTGTTCAGCTGCTCATTTGGCTTCAAAATCAGCCAAATTATTTCCAATTTCCTGATCAAAATCACCTTGTTGATGTCCTTTACAGTACATAATAGCTACTTCTTCAGGTAGCTGAACAAGTTCCAGTAATTGTAGATTTTTTGTAGCATGTTCAATCTGTTTCCCTTGTGTGTTCAAAAGTCCTCGTTCTTTCCAGATAGCACCATGTGCATGGACCACACCAAATGCACATTTAGAATCAGTCCAAATATTTATCCTTTTATCTTCAGCCAATTCTAGGGCTCTCGTTAACGCTATTATATCTGCCTTCTGGGCAGAGGTGTTCAAGGGTAAAGGTTTAGCCCCTATTACCTGTGAAGTGGTGGTAATGGCGTATCCTGCCTTTTGTTTACCATTTTTCATGAAGCTACTACCATAAGTAAACCAAGAATCAGCATCTTCCAGAGGTTTTTCTTTCAAGTCTGGTTGGCTCAAATATACAGTCTCTATTGTGGCCAAGCAGTTGTGTGTTAGTGGTTCTGTTGATTGATCCTGCAAAAAGGATGCTGAATTGACGACGTTAGTGACCACAATTTTTATATCAACTTGTTCCACAAGGGTGGCCTGGTATTTAAAAAAAGCATGAAGGAGATAACCAGTGGGCTCCTTTCTGTTCCAGGACTGCTGATACAACATGGGACATTAGCACAGTAATTTTTGTCCCAGTGTGAATTTGCGAGCTTCTTCAATATTCATGACAACTGCTGCCACAGCTCTTAGGCATCTGGGCCATCCTTTGCTCGCTTCATCCAGCTGTTTTGAAAAACACGTCACTGCCCTTCTGTAGGGTCCTGGTTTTTGAGCAAAGACCCCCCAAGCTATTCCCTGTTCTTCACAGGAATATAGCCAAAAGGATTTTGTTACATCCGGAAGTCACAGAGCTATAGCTCTCATTAGCTATGTTTTTAGATTTCTAAAAGCCTCCTCTGCTGAATCAGTCCATTCTAAAGAGTGTGGGTTTCCCTTCAACAGTTCACATAGTGTTCACCAGAACACCATAATCATGGACCCAAAGTCTGCACCATCCAGTCATTCCCAGGAATGTCTGGAGCTCCTTGCTGGTTGACGGTCATGGAGTCTGACAGATAGCTTTTTTTCTAGCAGTTCCAAGTTCTCTCTGTCCTCCTCTTATTTCATATCCTAGGTAGGAAACTAGGGTTTGGATTAGCTGAGCGTTTATTTGGATACCCAATAACTATTCAGTCATAGAATCATAGAATAGTTAGGGTTGGAAAGGACCTTAAGATCATCTAGTTCCAACCCCCCTGCCATGGGCAGGGACACCTCACACTAAACCATATCACCCAAGGCTTCATCCAACCTGGTCTTGAACACTGCCAGGGATGGAGCATTCACAACCTCCCTGGGCAACCCATTCCAGTGCCTCACCACCCTCACAGTAAAGAATTTCTTCCTTATATACAATCTAAACCTCTGCTGTTTAAGTTTCAACCTGTTACCCCTTGTCCTATCACTACAGTCCTTAATGAATAGTCCCTCCCCAGCATCCCCGTAGGTCCCCTTCAGGTACTGGAAGGCTGCTATGAGGTCTCCATGCATGCAGCCTTCTCTTCCGCAGGCTGAACAGCCCCAGCTTTCTCAACCTGTCTTCACATGGGAGGTACTCCAGTCTCCTGATCATCCTCGTGGCCCTCCTCTGGACTCGTTCTAACAGTTCCATGTCCTTTTTATGTTGAGGACACCAGAACTGCACACAATACTCCAAGTGAGGTCTCAGGAGAGCAGAATACAGGGGCAGGATCACCTACTTCGACCTGCTGGTCATGCTTCTTTCCATGCAGCCCAGAATACAGTTGGCTTGACACCAAGCTGTGTGGTTCGGTTGATACGCTGGAAGGAAGGAATGCCGTTCACAGGGACCTTGACACACTTGTGAGGTGGGCTGATGCCAACCTCATGAAGTTTAACCATGCCAAGTGCAAGATCTTACAGATACATCAGAGCAATCCCAGGCACAGCTACAGGTTGGGCAAAAAGGAAATTCAGTGCAGCCCTGCAGAAAAGGACTTGGGGGTGTTGGTCAATGAGAAAATGAACATGAGCCAGCAGTGTGTGCTTAGTCCCAGAAAAGTTAATAATTCCACTGTCCACTGGATATATTTTTCCTTTGTTTCTGTAGCAATTAATAGGTCATCCACATATTGTAACAGAGTCCCTGTCTGAGTAGGTGGCTTCCATGATTCTAGTTCTCTTGCTGATTTCCAAAAATTGCTGGACTGTTTTAAACCCTTTAGGTAATACCATTCAAGCTAATTGAGTTTCCCTTCCTGTGTCAGTATTTTCCCATTCAAAAGCAAATAAATTTTGGCTTTCCTTGGCCAATGGTAAGCAAAAGAAAGCATCTTTTAAATCCAAGACGGCAAACCATTTCTGATTATTATTCAATTTAGTCAATAAATCATACAAATTAGCTACTACTGGATGAATATCCTCTGCAATTTTGTTGATCGCTCTGAGATCTTGAACCAATCTGCAACTTTTTCCATCATCTTTCTTTACTGTCCACATACTGTCCAGAATATTATATTCCAATTCGCATTCAATTAATAATATATATTTTAAAATTTATCAGTAACTTTTTTTTTATTATTCCCTTTGATCTTCTAATTTTAAGGGATATTGTTTTATGCTAATTGGGCAGGCGCCCCTTTTTATTTCCACTTTAACAGGCAAAGTATTTTTCTCCTTATTTGGAACTTCAGATGCCCGTACTCCCAGATATACCTGATTAAGGATTTCTTCTATTTCAGGGAGGTCCTCTTGTTTGCTTTTCTGCTGAATTAGAGCTAAACTCAAAACTGCAATTAACTGATTGTTTTAAACTCTAAATTCCATTTTGCCTTCTCTAAATTTTCTTCTCAGCCTAATAAAGATTTTAGAGAATTTGGCATACATAAAAATTTATGCATTCCTATCTGTTTTCCCAATTTGTACATTAAGGGTTTCAGAAAGAATGCCTCGGGTTGTTTGTTTGGGTTTTTTTTTTCTCTGTTTCTTGGTGGCCCATAGCTCCCACATCTGTAACAAATTCCTTTCTCTCAGATTTAACACCGAAGAAGTTGCTCCTCTATCCACTAAAATTCCACTTTATTTCCTCTAGTCCCTAGTTTGAACTTAACCAGTGGATCTGCTAGGGGAGATTCCCCAGGTCCCTGTCAGTCTAGTTCCTATTCAGTCACCGGAGCCACACCATGGCACTCCCCCTCATCCCCAGTTTCAAAGCAACCAGCGCAGCTGTGGCTATAGCATGATCCAGCTTTTTCTTATCTGCCTGTTCCCGATTCCTATATGCTCTTCATGCTTCCTCCTGTCCACATTTATTCAACAACCCTTCAGTCACGTCTGTGAACATGTCTGTTCCCACTTGTTTGCCTGCACCAGCACCCATCCCATGCTCAAACACAGGAGCTGCGTGAGCTCCCCTCCTTTCCCCCTTGGTTTTCCTTTTTTTTTTTTCCTCACACTCTCTCACCCTGCTCTGCAGGGGCTGCGGATGTCTGCCTCTGCAACAGCACTTCTGGTTTAACCCTTTCTTAACTCTGAATGTGCATCTGCTGCTTTTTGCCAGTGACAGCAATCTCTTGCTCCTTATCAATATCAGATAGGACAGATGCAGAGGCTGCTCCTCTCGGAGGTACCAGTCATAGATAATTTTCCAGCCTATCTTCCTGATTACTGTTTTTTAACTTTAGACATCTTTCCCCAGTATCACAGGCTGAACAACATCTCTCCATCTTAACTTTCAGTTTTTCCCTGCCCTTTTCCAAAGCCAAAATTAAGGGATCTGTCAGAGCTATATTAATTTTGCATTGCATCTGTCACTCCACGCGGTTTCTTAAAGTGAAAAACATATCGGCATACATTACTTCATGCCATTTTCCTTGCAGCCTCAAAACAACATCAATTGTAACAATGCATTGTAGTTCATGTTCCATTTTTAGGCCATTTTTCCCGATCTTCCAAAGTATACAAAGGCCACCATCGGTTACAATATTTTACCAACATTTTCTTATTTACCGAGCCCCTAGGAGACCCTCCCAGTTCTTTCCAGTGTGCCAAAATGCACCCTGAAGGGCTTTTTTTTCACGATCTCTTCACTCTGCTGATTTTCCATTATCAATCTCTCACTCATACACACTAGAGATCCCACAGACACACTCCACACAGTTACAACACTTGAAACAGAGACAGAGACTAAAATTCTATCAAACAAATCACAATTAATAACACAGTTATAACATCCTGTCACCAATACCAAAAATCGCAAGACCAAAATCCTTAACGTAACAAGCCACAACAAGATCCAAAACCGTTTCCACAAGACACCCCCTACATCTTGCAGGACCCAAACCACAAGAAGCCCCCTCCTTCTTGTGGGTGTATGTCAAATGAACGCTAGCAGCCGGATATACATCTTTACCTATGAGATTTCTTATCTCGATTTACGGAAGGCTTCCAAACCTTGCGTACGCTTACCAAACCAATCCAATTACCAATGTAATCTTTATGCAAGATGACCCCTGCACCTTACAGACTATACAAAAGAAAAGAATACCTTTGATGAAGATGGTCCTTGTCTGCTCCCGCAGTGATCCCAATGAGTCGAGGGGTCCCTCCGGGAAAACCTCCCAAGGGCCCGAGGGAGCCCTGTCCTCAGCGGGTCCTGCAGCCGAGCAGAGAGGGTCCCACCTGGGTCGCCAAATTGATTCAGAGACAACTGCAGGACCAAACTTGCCAACAAAGTTTTCAAGCTGACAAGCAGGTATTCTTTATTGCAGCACCGGGAGACACGGGGGATAGCTCTTCCTAACGTGTGTCCCCATATTGCTACACAAGCCATCCTCATATAGTCCCAGGGCATACATACATATTCATGAGGCTATGTATGGATTACGTTATATTCCAGAAAGTTCCCTGCACACGTACAGAAATATGGTAGTGGTCTCTGAAGGTCGTTTATTTCTTCCAACAGTCTTCATCACTTCTGGCAGCCTTTGAAGCATGTGCGGTAGATACTTATACCAGTTTAATTGGTTAGTTAGCACCAGAGACATAATAATCATCCTATCCCCCTACTTATCAGTTAGTTTAACTGTAGCCCATCCTGAACACCTGCCATTCCCAGATACTCCTTATCCCTGCGTTCTGTTTTTCTAGACTGTTTTTCTTAAACCTACATCAACTATAATTATTTATCTTGTGCCAGTATGTTCTCTAGCTGTACTCTATTTTTTTTCTGTGTACCATGTACCTCAGTGCTACTGTTACAAAGCCATCAAACATAACATTGCTTAAAACTAAGTCTAAAGGTTTATATATTCCATTTTGTGTTCCCCTTGTTTCATACCTTCACCCAAGACCTCATCTCAGTCAAAACCAATCCCAAGCACTTTCTTTTTCATTCTTCATCTTTTTACTTGCATCTTCTTTTTTCTGACTCTTCTTTTGCCGCCAATGCAGAAGATCGCCATCTCACTTTAATGTGCTCCACTGAAACTGGTGCAAGACATATTTATGCAGCTACCAACTTAGACTGCTGTGCTGGCTCTAAGCTTTTGCTGTCATTAACCTGACCTCGCTGTCTGACTCAGGCCAGCTTTTCTGAGGGGTTTCTGTGACTCCCACTTGGAGGGGATGAAGTGCCATCACAGGGGGCTGAGGAGTGATGTGAGAGGGTCTTGCAAATGAATGTTCAAGTGGAGAGCACAAACATGCTTGAGGAACTTCCAGCAAAATTCTCAGTTCATTTACCAAAGCAACTGTGGTTTCTATTGTGAAATTGGGTAAAATATTACAAGCAGTGTATTTCTTGTTGTTTATCTGCTTTCAGTATGTTTTAGAGACATTAATATTCAATATAATAAGTGTTCTGAGGACTTTCAGTCTTTGCTGCCTCTTGTTAGCACTTACATTGCTCCCCTGACAACAATTTTTCACAAGTACATTAACTTTAGATCAATGTGAGTTGATGTGCAAGTTTTCTCTGCAGCAGATCTTTCTTATATATAGAAGATCTTTCTTATATAGAAGGATGTCCCTGTGAATTGGCTGTGAGATTGGATGTCAGTAGAGTTGGTTGGCCTGTTCTTCTTGTTTAGTCCTTGAGTGAGTGTTATTTCCAGGCTACCCACCCTACAGACATCTAACCAGCTGGTTTATTCCCAGCTTAGCTTGTTATGATATTGTGACAAAACGTTTGATTTTCCCATGGTATGAATCCCTTCTGAAACCTCACATCTTCTTCTTCTTTTTTTTTTTTTTTTTTTTAAATGAAATATGAAGGCTAAAGCTGAGTCTGGAATGTTTCTTTTCTTCTAAAAGTTTTTGGTCATTCCTTTTCCCGCCTTTGTGCCTCTGCAGCCTATTGGGGTAGTGATTCTGTTGAGCTGGCCTCAATTGCCTTTGCAGACTCTTAGGCCTCCTCTGTTGTAGTTTTTCCATTTCATGTAGACTGGTCAAATACTAAAGGAGAAGAGAAGGAATGGAACATGATTTCTCCAGGAATTGAGGGTGAATCTGAGGTGGCAGAGGGAGTTACTTAGGAGACAGATGATCCACCTGTGACATAGATGGCTAAAATGGACTGCATGCCATGGGGCTCTTTGTGTGAGCCCCTTGTTCACACTGTGGCTACCTCTTGCCCTATAACATCTCCTGTTATCGTAGAATCATCAAATCCTAAAACTGTTTGGGTTAGAAGAGACCTTAAAGATCATCTAGTCCAACCCCCCTGCCACTTCCAGGGACACCTTCTACTAGAGCAGGTTGCTCAAAACTCCATCCAACCTGGCCTTGAACACTTTTAATGATGGGGCAGCCACAACTTCTCTGGACAACCTGTACTAGTGCCTCACCACCTTCACAGTAAAGAGCTTCTTCCTTGTATGCCCAGATAGTAATGCAATGTAAGTCCATAGTGTCTTGCATTGGCTTGCACAAGCAAGGACAACATTGTCAAGGAGCTTGGTACAAAGACCCTGGCAGGAAGTTCTGGTTTGAAATTAATGTTTAAGTGCTAGTTAGTGCCAGTGGGTTTGAAACCAGAATGGAATCCATGAAGCAGTGGGTATCACTGAGGGTGAGATGAGACACCCTTACATCTGTTGATGAGACACACTGAGCACTGTTTCATCTGTGAGTTGTTAGACCAAGCAGTAACCTCTGGCAAGAGCATTTTGCCATGTCCACAGTCCGCAGACATCCCCACGATCAGCCTGCAGCTGACGTGTAAAAGGACATACTGCTGCTGTGGCTCAGTTTTGTTTCTTGCATTGTGGATGTTTACACCTGACTTCTCCAGGTCTGTAGAACATGGCCATAGCACCATCCAAATAAATCATGACCTATAAACCCACCTGCTTGTCCCCAGTCCTCTGCAGCTCTTGATGTGAGTGCAGAAAGCAGGGAAGGAAAAGAGTGATTTCAATGAGTTGGGACATTTTCTTCAGAGCACTCTGCTGTCACCTGCACCCAGCTATGGAGATAGGGGTAAGGCCATGTCACACAAGAAGCTGTTTTGCAAAGTCCCAAAGCTGTCCTTCTTTAGTTTTCCATCTGTCCAACTTTGCAAAGAGATACTTATAAAAATAGCAAACTGAGAAATAAACTGAGAAGGTAACATAAATGTGGTTACATAATGAGATTTTGTATGAAAAAAAATCTAAATCAGTAACTACAGGCTAGGCACCAACTCTGTCAGGCTTTACTAGGAGATTTTGCTGAGAAAGAGGAATGATACGTGCTGCTCACTGGCTGTCTGCCTTAATGTGTCTCTGAGGGAGTGTTTGCTTTCATATCTTCTTTTTTGGTGCATTTGTGAAACAGACACACAGACGCTTGTGATTCTACTCTGCCCACCCTTGCTGTCAGCCAGGCAACTTTTGCAGTGCACTCTTTATAAAGTCAGAATAAATCCTCATTTTGCATTTGTCAGTCATGTCTGGAGGTTCTCCAAGGTATGTTAACCATTTTATTGGGAAACCCATTTCACCTCTGCAGTAATATTTTACTACTTCGTAGATGGAAAACCTGATTGCGTTCAGCTAATCTGGGCAAGTTGAAATTTGGTGATGTACCATAATTAGTGAATGTACCCTTTAGTCCAACTGCTTATTATTTGAAAATGTGCAGAAATATACCCTCCCTTCTTGACTGTCTCTCCCTCTTTTTCACTGGCTGCTGAAGTGTGAACACTGGTTCACGTGATGAAAGAACTGCTGTCTGCCACAGCTTTATGTCAATGTTTTGGCTCCATCCCATCCTGAAAGCTAGGATTTTTATTGTGAGTGAGAAAATTGACAGCAAAAATTAGAAGCTATAATTTTCTCCCCGGGGGGTGGGGAAAGCTTAGCTTTTCAGTCAAAGAAGGAAAATGTTAAAAGCACAATTAAACTTATTAAGTCTTCAAATAGCATTTGGATATCTTCATCTCCCTGGAGCTCTAAAGAGAAGGTTCTTTAGAGAAAAGATCATCACTGCTCATGGAGGAAACTATTCTAATCTTATTTCTTGTTTTTTTTTTCAAATCATTTCTTGAAAACCTGAAGGATTCTACCAAATTCCCCTTGCATGATCAATAATGTAAACTACGCCAGATTTAATAAAGCCAGCATAATAAATGAGCCATATCACAGAAAATATTATATGACTGTTGCTGTTTATTGATATTGTTCTGTTCCAGTAAACTCCAACCTATTCCTGTAGCAAAGAAGTTGCAAATCAGGTTTGCTTTGATCAAAATAATGTGTGCTAGCAAAATGTGTGTTGACACATTGCAATGAATCCTGGCTATCTGAAACCAGAGCTCTGTGGGAATGTGCTGTGAAGTACCATAAAATAAGCATGAAACGCAACTGGGAGGGCTGCATCTGGCATTAGTCTCAGTGTTCTGTTTGCCTCCCAGACCATGCACAGGTTCAGCTGCTTCAGTCCAATGGGTGGTCACAGCCAAAACTCCATATACCCCACAGCTGTGCAGTGAGACTTCAAACAGACGTTGCTGAGGTAGAGAAACATCTTGAAATGATCCATTCTCTAGTTTGCTCTTCCACTAAAAGCTGCCTCTTCTAACTGCTCCAGCCCACCCAGGCTCATTTTTCACACTGAGCTTTTCAGTTTTTACTGGCAAAGATTTTCCTCATTAGCTGCTAAAGAATAATTGCACTTTTTCAGACTTGTTTGTTTTCTGATGAATTACTGTGGTGATATTCTAAAGGCATAAAAGATTATTTCTTTCTAAAACTATCACAGAATCACAGAATCCCAAGGGTTGGAAGGGACCTCGAAAGATCATCTAGTCCAACCCCCCTGCAAGAGCAGGGTAACCTAGAGTACATCACACAGGAACTTGTCCAGGCGGGTCTTGAATATCTCCAACGTAGGAGACTCCACAACCCCCCTGGGCAACCTGTTCCAGTGCTCTGTCACTCTCACAGTAAAGAAGTTCTTCCTGATGTTAACGTGGAACCTCCTATGCTCCAGTTTAGACCTGTTGCCCCTTGTCCTATCACTGGATATCACTGAAAAAAGCATATCTCCATCATCCTGACACCCACCCTTTACATATTTGTAAACACTGATGAGGTCACCGCTCAGTCTCCTCTTCTCCAAGCTAAAGAGACCCAGCTCCCTCAGCCTCTCCTCATAAGGGAGGTGTTCCACTCCCTTAATAATCTCTGTGGCTCTGCGCTGGACTCTTTTAAGCAATTCCCTGTCCTTCTTGAACAGAGGGGCCCAGAACTGGATGCAATATTCCAGATGCTGCCTCAGCAAGGCAGAGTAGAGGGGGAGGAGAACCTCTCTTGCCCTACTAACCACACCCTTTCTAATGCACCCTAGGATGCCATTTGCCTTCTTGGCCACAAGGGCACATTGCTGGCTCATGGTCATCCTCCTGTCCACCAGGACCCCCAGGTCCCTTTCCCCTTCACTCCTTTCCAGCAGGTCAACCCCCAACCTGTACTGGTACATGGGGTTGTTCTTCCCCAGATGCAAGACTCTACACTTGCCCTTGTAGAATTTCATCAAGTTTCTCCCCACCCAACGTTCCAGGACTATGTTGTATGCTTTACTGCTGTTTTTGCTGAAATACAGCAGCAACAAGTGATTTCTACTCTACAATATGCCAGCTAAACCAGAAAAACAGTCTCAGGGAGAAATATTTCAGGTGCTGGAAGGTGCAAGTTTTAGAAGTATCTTGACCTCCTACTGACAATTTTCTACCTGTTGTTTTAAGCTCACACTTTTAATCCTGTACATTTTGGATGTTATATTTGAAGGAGAAGTATAGATCAAAGGAGTTTAAGGATAGAATAGCCTCCTATTACCACCATGCATGTTCCTCAAGAGAAAGTTTACAAGGAGCAATGTTACTGATTTACAGTGGACCCTCGAGAGTGACTTTCCAGACCCAATGTCCCTGAAACTTTAGGCTTCAAAGATCTCTGAACCCTAACCTTAACCGGAAGCGTAACCTCTATGACATGCTAATACTCAGGCTGTGGTCTCCAATACAGTCAGTGTTCCAAATGACAGCAGTTTCTAAGGAGCAATGTTGATGCAGTGCTGTACACATCTTGGCATGCCTTTTGCAGCCCCAGTTTTCCTGGACCTGTAGGCTTTTTGGCTCTTTCAAACCTTTACATAATGCTAACCCTAATCTTTATGGCACCATTTAGGCTGTGTGCACCAGCAGTTGGTTTTCCAGATGTGAAAGGATTCGAAAAGCAATGCTAATGATGTGCTGTGGTCCTCCTAGAATGACATTCTAGACCAAGTATCCATGGACCTGTAGGCTTTGTAACTCTCTGAACCCTAACCCTAACCTTAACCTGAACTTCTGTGATAACCGAAGACTTAGGCTGTGGTCTCCAGTACAGTCGGTGCTCCAAATGATAAAGGTTTGTAAGGAGCAATGTTGATGCAGTGCTGTACTCATATTAGTATGCCTTTTGCAGTCCTAATATCTCTGGCTTTGTGGATCTCTTAAACTTAACCCTAACCCTAACCCTGAAATTTATGCCACCATAATATTGAGGCTCACATCTCCAGCACCATGGGTGTTCCTCATGAGAAATGTATGCAAGGAGCAATGTTGATGAAGTGCCATACTTGTTTTGGCATGCCTTTTGCAGCCCCAGTGTTTCTGGACCTGTAGGCTTTGGGGCTCTCTGAACCCTAACTGTAACTTTAACTCTAACTCAAAACCAAACCCTAAACCTAAACCTGACTTACTGAGACTTTGGAGCAGAGGCTGAGTTCCGCAGCATCACAGCTGGCCAAAGAGAAAGATGTCCGAAGACCAATGTTGATGCAGTGCACTTGTCAGGTTGGCATTCCTTTTACAGGCCTGGTATCCCTGGACTTCAGGCTTTGTGGCTCTCTGAACCCTAAACTAATACTTACTCTAATCTTTAAGGAACTGTAATATTGAGTCTGAGAGATCAAGCAGAGTTGGTTTTCTATGAGAAAGGTGTGTAATTGCCAATGCTGGTGAAGTGCTGTACTTGTCTTGGCATACCTTTTGCAGCCCTAGTGTCTCTGAACCTGTAAGCTTTGTGATTCTCTGAATCCTATCCTTAACAGTAACTCTAACCTCTATGACACCCTATAATGAAGGCAGTGATCTCCAGCAGAGTTTGTGTTCCAAATGAGAAACATGTGTAAGGGTCAATGTTGATACAGTGCCATACTTGTCTTGGCATACCTTTTGCAGCCCCAGTGTTTCTGGACGTGTAGGCTTGGTGCTCTCTGAAGCCGAACCCTAACCCTAACCTTTATAATACCACAATACTGAGTGTCATGTCTTCAGCATCACGGGTTTTCCAGATGATAAAGTTCCGTAAGGACCAATGCTGCTGCATCTTGGTATGCCTTTTGCAGACCCAATGTCTCTGGACTTGTAGGCTTTGTTACTGTTTGAACCCTGTACCTAATGCTAACCCTAATCTTTATGTCACCGTCATATTGAGGCTTTGAGCACAAGCAGAGTTGTTTTTGCAGGTGAGAAAGGTTTGCAAGGAGTAATGTTGGTGATGTACAGTGGTCCCTCTAGAATGACTTTCCAGACCCAGCGTCCCTGAAACTTTAGTCTTTGTGGCTCTCTAAACCCTAACCCTAAGAAGTACCCTAACCTGTATGACATCCTAATACTCAGGCTGTGGTCTCCAGTACAGCTGCTGTTCCAAATGAGAAAAGTTTGCAAGGAGCAATGTTGATGCTGTGCTATAGTCATCTTGGCATGCCTTTTGCAGCCCCAGTGCCTCTGAACCTATAGGCTTTGTGGCTCTCTCAACTCTAACCCTGACCCTAAACTGTATACTACCATAATGAGGAGGTTGTTGTCCCTATCACTGTGGGTGTTGCTCATGAGAAAGTTTTTTAATGAGCAATGTTGATGCAGTTATGTATTCATCTTGGTATGACTTTTGCAACCACAGTATCTCTGTACCTGTAGGCTTTGTGGCTCTCTAAACCCTAGTCATAACTCTAATCCTAAACTTTATGATACCACAATACTGAGGCTCAAGGCTTCAGAATAATGTGTTCCTCATGAGAAAGATTTGTAAGGACAAAAGGTGATGCAGTGGCATATTTATCTTGGTATGCTTTTTGCAGACCCAATGTCTATGGACCTGTAGGCATTGTTGCTATTTGGGCCTTACACCTAAGACTAGCCCTAACCTTCATGTAACCACCATATTAAGGCTGTGTGCTCCAGCAGTGTCGGATTTCCAGACGGTAAGGCTTTGTATGGTGCAATGATAAAGATGTACTGTGCTCCCATTGGAATCCCCCTTTGTGGACCTGTAGGCTTTGTAGCTTTCTGAACACTAAGTCTAACCTTAACCCTAAATTGTATGAAAGCTGGACACTTCGGCTGTGATCTCCAGTACAGGTAGTGTTCAAAATGATAAAGGCTTGTAACGAGCAATGCTGATGCAGTTTTGTACTCAATTTGGCATGCATTTTGCAGCATTGATGTCTCTGCATCTGTAGGCTTTGTGGCTCTTTGAACCTTAAGCCTAACACTAAACCTGAAATTTATGCCATAATAACATTAAGGCTCACATCTAAGAACCATGGGTGTTCCTCATGAGAAAGGTATGCAAGCAGTAATATAGAGGCAGTGCATTACTCGTCTCGGCATGGATTTTGCAGCCCTAATGCCTCTGACAGTGTGGCCTTTGTGCATCTCTGAAATCTATGGCTAATTCTAACACTAATAATTATGCAACCGTCATATTGAGGCTTTGTGCTCCAGCAGAGCAGCTGTTCAAGATGAGAAAGTTTTGAAAGGAGCAATGTAAATGAAGTCTTCTGCTTCCCCTGGAATGCCTTTTCCAGAGCAAGTACTGCTGGAACTTCAGGCTTTGTAAGTCTCTGAACGCTAACCGGAAACCTAACTAATGACAACATAGAAGTTAGGCTCCAGTCTTCAGGACTAGAGGTGTTCCTAGTAGTCAGGTATGTAAGGAGCAAGGTTGATGCAGTGCAGTACTGGTCTTGGCATACATCTAGCAGCCTCAAAATGTATGGAACAGCTGGGCTTTTTTGCTCTCTGAATGCAAAGGCTACCTTGAGTGGCACGTGGAATGGAGGCTGACGTCACCAGCACCATGCACATCCCACATGAGCAAGGTATGTAAGGAGCAATGTAGGTGCAGTGCTGGACTCATCTTGGCATGCCTTTTGCATCCCCAGTGTTTCTGGATGTGTAGGCTTTGTGTGTCTCTGAACCCTAACCCTAACCCTAGCCCTATCCCTAAAGGTAACCGTAAGCCTAACCCTAAACTTTAGTGTACCACACTCCTGATGCTCAGGTCTTGAGCATCGTGGCTATTGCAGGTGAGAAAGACGTGTAAAGAGCAATTTTGTTGCAGTGGGATATTGATCTTGGAATGTATTTTACAGCTGCAATGTTTCTGATCCTGAGGGCTCTGTGGCTCTCTGAACATTAAGCCTAACCCTGATCCTAAGCTTGAGGACACCATAGTAGCGAAGCTCACGTCTCCACCACCATGCGTGTTCCTCACGAGCTAGGTATGTAAGGAGCAATATTGCTGCAGTGCCGTAGTATTCTTGGCATGCCTTTTGCAGAACCAGGGTTTCTGGAGCTGTAGGCTTTGTGACTCTTTGAAGCCCCACCTTCACCAGAACGCTAACCTCTAGGACACCATCATTCGAATGCTGTGCTCTCTAGTAAACGGCTCTACCTGAGAAATTCATGCAGGGAGCAATGTTGATGCAGCGCCTCACTCGTCTTGGCATGCCTTTTGCAGCCCTAATGCCTCTGAAAGTGTGGCCTTTGTGCCTCTCTGAACCCTATGGTGAACTCTAAAATTTAGGTCACCCTCATATTGAGGCTTTGTGCTCCAGCAGAGCGGCTGTTCAAGATGAGTAAGTTTTGAAAGGAGCAATGTAAATGATGTCTTCTGCTTCCCCTGGAATACCTTTTCCAGAGCAAGTACTGCTGGAACTTCAGGCTTTGTAAGTCTCTGAATGCTAACCCTAACTGGAACCCTAACCTCCAGGACACTATAAAAGTTTGGGTGTGGTCTCCAGTACTAGGCGTGTTCCCATTGCTAAGCTACGTAAGGAGCAAGGTTGATGCAGTGCAGTACTGGTCTTGGCATGGCTTTTTAGCCTCAATGAGCCTGGAACTGTTGGGCTTTCTGGCTCTCTGAATGCAAAGGCTACCTTGAGTGGCACGTTGAATGGAGGCTGACGACTCCAGCGCCATGCACATCCCACATGAGCAAGGTATGTAAGGAGCAATGTAGGTGCAGTGCTGGACTCATCTTGGCATGCCTTTTGCATCCCCAGTGTTTCTGGATGTGTAGGCTTTGTGTGTCTCTGAACCCTAACCCTAACCCTAGCCCTATCCCTAAAGGTAACCGTAAGCCTAACCCTAAACTTTAGTGTACCACACTCCTGATGCTCAGGTCTTGAGCATTGTGGCTATTGCAGGTGAGAAAGATGTGTAAAGAGCACTTTTGTTGCAGTGGGATATTGATCTTGGTATGCATTTTGCAGGTGCAATGTTTCTGATCCTGAGGGCTCTGTGGCTCTCTGAACATTAAGCCTAACCCTAAGCCTAAGCTGAGGACACCATAGTAGCGAAGCTCACGTCTCCACCACCATGCGTGTTCCTCACGAGCTAGGTATGTAAGGAGCAATATTGCTGCAGTGCCGTAGTATTCTTGGCATGCCTTTTGCAGAACCAGGGTTTCTGGAGCTGTAGGCTTTGTGGCTCTTTGAAGCCCCACCTTCACCAGAACGCTAACCTCTAGGACACCATCATTCGAATGCTGTGCTCTCTAGTAAACGGCTCTGCCTGAGAAATACATGCAGGGAGCAATGTTGATGCAGCGCCTCACTCGTCTTGGCATGCCTTTTGCAGCCCTAATGCCTCTGAAAGTGTGGCCTTTGTGCCTCTCTGAACCCTGTGACGGAGTCTAAGATTTAGGTCACCCTCATATTGAGGCTTTGTGCTCCAGCAGAGCGGCTGTTCAAGATGAGAAATTTTTGAAAAGAGCAATGTAAATGATGTCTTCTGCTTCCCCTGGAATACCTTTTCCAGAGCAAGTACTGCTGGAACTTCAGGCTTTGTAAGTCTCTGAACGCTAAGCCTAGCCGGAACCCTAACCTCTATGACACCATAAGAGTTTGGGTGTGATCTCCATTATCACATGTGTTCCTATGCGTAATGTATTTATGGTGCAGGTTTGGTTCTGTGTCTTCCTCATTTTGGCATGCCTTTTTAGCCTCAGTCTCTTTGGAACTGTTGGGCTTTTTGGCTTATTGAATCCTAATCCTTCTTTGAATGGCACGTTGAACGGAGGCTGACGTCTCCAACACCGTGTACATCCCACATGAGCAGGGTATGTAAGGAGCAATGCAGGTGCAGTGCCAGGCTCATCTTGGCATGCCTTTTGCATCCCCAGTGTTTCTGGATGTGTAGGCTTTGTGTCTCTCTGACCCCTAACCCTAACCATAATGTCAACTGTAACTTTAAAATCCGCACTATTTGAAATCCACCTTGCAGTGGAGACTGAGGTTGCCAGCAGCCCATTTGGCTAAAGAGTAACATCTCCAAAGAACAATGTTGATTCCAAGACATAGTCTTTCTGGCATCCATTTTACCAACCCAGTACCCCCAGTTTTGTTTTCTTTGTGTCTCTCTGTATTCTAAACCTCACCCTAACCCTAACCTCTATTATACCATAATGCTGAGACTGTGCTCTCCAGTACAGTTTGTGTTTCAGATGAGAAAAATATCTAAGGAGCAATGTTGATGCCGCGCTGTACTCGTCTCAGCATGCCTTTTGCAGCTCCATTCTCCCTGGACTTGTGGGCTTTTGTGCCTCACTAAACACTAAGCCTAACCTTATCCCTAAGCTTGATGACACCATAATACTGAGACTCCTTTCTCCATCACCATGGGTGTTTTTCATGAGCAAGGCATGTAAGGAGCAATGTTGATGCCATGCTGTTCTCATCTTGGTATTCCTTTTGCAGCCCCAGTGTTACTGTTCTTTTAGTCTTTGTGGCTCTCTGAACCCTAACCTTAACCCTAAGCCTAAACTTGATGACACTATAATACTGAGGCTCAAGTCTCCAGCACCATGAGCGTTCCTCATGAGAAGTATGTGTTAGGAACAATGTTGGTGCAGTGCTGTATTCATCTTGGTACACCTTTTGCAGCCCCACTCTCTCTAGACCTGTAGGCTTTGTGGCTCTCTGATCAATAACCCTGTCCTGAATGGCATGTGAAACTGAGACCTTATGTGTATAAGCAACTGTTCAGCATGTTCCTGGCTGACAAATTGTCACTCTACTAAGTAAATTTACGCAAAAGTTTAATATAGGATAATTCTAACATGTAAAGTTCAGGAAGTTCATTAATATTTTCAGGATAATGGCTTTCAGTTCCCTGTGAAAATGGCTGAAATCTTACAAGCCTTTTCCAGTTTTTTTTTTTTTATCAGATTGTTGTATTCTAAGGAATGTATTTCTCAGCATTTCTCAGATTGAAAATAGCTCTCTCAAGAGCTGCTACATTTCAAACATATGAATGTTCACTGTATTTTTGTATTATATCACAGTATTGGGAGCAAATGTATTAGAATACATTTGTAGTGGCTATGGGTATAAGTAGTATTCAGGGCTACCTGCAAAGCATCAAACTTGTAGTCATATCTTAACGAAATCTTTTGATATGTAGTGATGCCAGTATATTTGTGTCAGATACACATGACCCAACCTGAACTATAAAAATCCTAGGCTTCTTCCATACAAGCACCATCTAAAAACTGACAGTTATTCAGTAGATGGAAAAAGGGAAAAAAGTGTGGACAAGTTAAGATTATTAGTACAAGCCATCAATAGTTACAATTTTGATGGCTTGGATTCATGAGCAAAGATTTGGGAAGGGCTTTAACCACGTTTACTACAAGCACGATGACCAAGGGCATGTGGGATATGCAAATCTGGTTGGAAAGGGTGCTTAGGCAATCAGGAAGTGTCTCACTAGGACTGTCATCTCCAGAGAAATCTTGAGCTACTCATGCGCTGGTCCACCTGCATGCAAGGTTGGATCTGCAGCTTCCCATGCACCTTGTCATCTACCGTTTTGACCCTCACCTGTCCATGCAGACAAGTGAGAGCCAAACCCTTCCTGTCTGCACAGTGGATTTTTCAGGTGGGGTGTAACTTGTGCAGAACTGGCCTCACACTTTACACCTGAGGTTTCACTGCCAGGCGTAGCGAGCTAGGATGGTGACAGCAAAGTCCGCAGGTCATAGGTTTTATAAGAGTGTCGTCTTAGATAACAGACCATACAAGGCTAAACAAGCTCCATCAGCCCAGGTTTGAAGATAGGAGTTTTCCTTATAAATAGCAAATTGCGGACTATACGTCAATTTATGTCTCTTGTATGTAATTTGCATGTAATTTTGTTAATATCTGTGAGTTCTACATAGCTATAGTGTAACTTCATGGTTATGCTAAGGCCTTTAATGATACTTCTTAAATAGTCTCCAGTGCTTTATTTTTTGTCTAAAGGTGAAGAATTTTGAAACATTGTACATATTATTTGAACCTGATTGAGAATAACTATGTTACATGTGTAAGGCTAGTGAACACTACACAAGCCAATTTTCATAAAATGTCTCTTTAATTTCCCATTTACTGTTCTTGAAATATTACATGTGCAGCTGTAGGCTTTGAAAAATAAATGAGTGAAAAGAAGGCAATGTCTTAATATAAGACCCCACTTTATTTTGGCATGGCAAAATAAAGGGAAGTTTAAAACCAGAGTAAAATAAAACATCAGCTTAAGGTCAGGACTATTCTCTCTGATGAGTCAATCCCTGGGAGCCTTTCTTTCCTGGGAGATTTAAGACTATGAGAGAGGCACCCCTTTTACCTTTTCCGTTATCTAAGCGAGAACAGAAAATATGTGCTGCTGGCCCCATCTTGCAGTGGGGCCACGCATAATACAAAGCCTAACATACTTCCCTCCAGTGCTTTATTAAACACTTCCCCTTGGCTGATTTTCCCCATGTTGTCTGCCCTCTCAGTCACATTGCAATTTCTGGAAGAGCACACACATACAAATCAAAATAAGTTTGGAGTAAAATATTCATGTGACATGCTACAAATGCCTTCCCATAATTTATGTATGACAGCCACCAGTTTTCTGCTACCTACTAATTTTTTTTATCCATCCAGAAACCAATGAAGGTGGTGTGACAAACATGATCATGGTCTGCTTCTCACTCACAGTTTCATTACCCAGTGAAGGTCTAGTGATTTTTTTGTTGTCACATTTATACTAATCATTTACAAGGAATTGAAATTAAGGGTTGATCATAAGTGTCAATTAATCTCTGTCAGAGACCCAGGCTTCATAGCATGTGAAAACATTTCTGTCATTCACTGTTTGCAGCAGCAACAATAACGTTAACTGAAAGAGAACTCTTCACTGTTAATTTTCTGTCACCTCCAAAATAAATATTGAAATACATTTCTGTTTGCTTGGCCTTGGCTTTTGTGTTCTCAGCATGTGATCATGGCAGGAGAACAAACACATATGTTATTAATATTTTACCAAGAAGGTCAATTCAAATAAATCAAAAGGTGATTAACACTAAGACTTTCCAGTTGGGGGTGAAAAGACACCTGATTCTCTTAATAAACTGTATTTAACTTTCTTTTCATGGTAATTAATCCTGTTTGGCTCTGAGGAGAGGAGGCAGGGCAGCTGAGTTGGCATTTGGATGCTAAAACACTTCCAGAGAGAAGGTTTTGGGCATGAAGAGTCACACTGAGGTAGGGAGGCTTGCAGACAGACTTGCATATGAGTCCTTAAGGGTCTAACAGGTGGACAAAATTTGGCGTATGAAGAGTCACATACTGATGCGCTTCCTTTGACTTGGACTTCTCCACTCTGGAATGGCCTGTTGGCTGGCTGGGCTTAAAGAGGACTGGAATGATTATTTGCTCGGGGCTATAGAGGAAGTCACTGAGTGTCTGCTAATGTACTTTAAAGGAGGACATGAGATGAGTGATAGGGGGATCTCAAGGACATCTTTGCACTGACATAGCTCTGACTGTAGCAGACTCAGCTTCCTGAAAGCCTTCAGCACTATCCCTCCACGGGCCAATGAGAGGCAGCACAGATGTGGCTCCTCTGCTTGCTGGCAGACTTCCTTGTGGCTAGAGGTGGGCAGGTGTGACTTGCTGCATTACTTCATGGTTTGCTTGCTTTTTAATGGACTCATGATTTTTTCAGATAAGAAATCAGTCCTGTAATGCTTGTGTGCATCTGGATTCCTGCAGCCTACTGAATTTCTGCCATTTCCAATGAAAGATCATACCATGTACACACTTTTCTATTCTCCCTCCTAAAGCACTCTGGCCCATCTGGTCATCCTGACTTTCTTAAAAGCATCCATTTCTCTCTGGATAAGAAGTGAGTGGTTGTGGGTCTGTCAGTTCTGCTGCTCTGAGAACTCTTCTTCTCCAGTGCAGATGTATACAACTTCTTGTTCCATTTTCAAGGCCAAACTGAAGGCCTGGTGTAAAAACCCTAGCCAGATTTTGGGTTTGTTTCCACAACAGTTGTTGGTGTTGTGACATTTTTACCCCCTACTTTGCTGTGCCT
The DNA here is from genome assembly GCF_012275295.1 of Melopsittacus undulatus. NCBI lineage: Eukaryota > Metazoa > Chordata > Aves > Psittaciformes > Psittaculidae > Melopsittacus > Melopsittacus undulatus. The sequence continues at coordinate 42,193 of NW_022994124.1, read as the reverse complement.
GTAGCTCTAGTTTCACCACTAAAGTAAATGTTTCCAGCCTTTGGCTTATATCTGACTTTTGAAAACGGACAGCTCCCTTTGTTTCAGACGAGAGGCTTCCTGCTCACCAGCCCCTCTGAGCCAGCCCTACTGCCTGTTTGCATCCGTCCTGTGCACCCTCGGTGAAAGCTGATGTCTGATGGCCTTCATTAATCTTTTTTCAAATTCTGGGAATTGCTTCACTCTTTGATGTTTGCTTCAGGCTGCACATGGTACCCTGAGGACTAAAGCACCAAACTCTACATATGCCTCTCTGATATGAGTCTCTTAAATAATTTTTGACTCTTTTCATCTCTGTATCATCAAGAGGGTATTCACTCCTCAGGTATAATTTACATGGCTGTTTTCTGTTGGTGTGTCACAGGTGAGTTCTGGGTCATTGAATATCCTTATGGAGAAGGATATTCAGATATTCTGGAGAAGGATATTCAGATACCATCCAGCCTCAGAATCAATCTGAATCTGAGTTAATCTTGTTTTCCTCTTTTTCCTTTGATTAAAAGCTTTCCCCAGCTATTCTATCTGTTACACAGAAGTCAGTACTTCAGCTCTGTGCTACAGTTATGGTCAGCGATTAACATATCAAGCACTTCAGTGTAGCTTGTTGTCACATACTTGACTGTTCTTCTCTTTTGCTGGCAGTCAGTGCCTGTGGATGCAGAACAAAGACTTGCTTTGCCTTCTCTTCCTGCAGCTGCTCTCTGGTTTCCAGTCCCAGCTGTAAGCGCTGTTCCATTTCCCTAGTCAGCACATTTGCCATTTTCTTAGCAATGGCTTGGGAAAGGGCTCTGCCAGGGACATGCCTCTGGTGGTGCTTGCCTTCCAGGTACTCTGCTCTGAATTATACATATCTGCACAGCACCATCTCTTCTTGGTTCATGTCAAAGCCTCTTGACTACAATTGTCTTTGTTTGGCAATGGAAGTGTTATTGCTGGTAACAATCCCGGGGCTTCCAGGATTCCAGCCTCCTCTCTAAAGGAAAGGTCTGATCAGAAGTTGGCTCAACATCCAAGTGACGTTCTTCTCAGGGGCTTTCAAGCTATCTAAACCCTGCCAAATGGGTGAACTCAGATGAAGGATGTCTTATCACCAGCTTCTGTGGTAATTCCATGAACACAAGCTGTGTCACTGGTTGGAAGCTGCCTCTTCTTGCCTTTTCTAAACTTCTGGGTATATCACTTCACAATCTCTGAGAGGTTTCTAATACCCTATGAACCAGTTAGCACTGTGCATTCTTTCTTTTGATGTGCTTTAGAAAGAATTTAGTCTATTTGTTGCTTCCTTCTGCTGGCTGTTCTTTGCATTATTTTTCAGCTTGACCAATTTTATTTTCTTACTTGTTTTTCCAGACTTGCTGATCTTTTCTGTTTTCTTCATTTGAACTGTCCTTGTTTGGCCATCTGGGCCTACTCTTGATGTGCGGATAGACTCCACAGCTAGTTAAAGTTGTAAAGTAGGTATGCTTCTATTCAGCACTGAGGTGCATGGGGATCGCTCCTGCAAAGCATGCACCCCTCAGGGTTGTTCTCCCTTTACATTTATTCTCTTAAGGTATACATAGACATGAGGTTGCTCAATCCGCCTATACATATTTATTATCTATCCCCGCTTCGTATTATAATGAGCCGGAAGGTCTTTTGCACTTGCGCAGTGCCCCTTCTGATCATGGGCAGGGGTCTCAGGATGAAGTAAATGAGTCTTCTTCCTGTGGGTAGGGGTCTTCAAGATGAAGTAAATGAGTCTTCCTCTTCTTAAACTTTACATCCTTTAATCTTCAGACATGGCCTTAGGGTTTAGTTGGTGCCCAGTCTGCTTCTCCTGCTGCTTATCAGTAGGACCAAACATCTGTGCTTTTGTCATGGTCTTAAGGCTTGGTCTGCGGGAAAGCGGCGGAGGGAAAACTGCACCCTCATGTAAGGTCGGCAGAATTCGTTTATTGATAAGCATACACATGTTTTTATAACATACTTAATTAGCTCATACATATTGCAAAAGCTGAGCTCATGATTGGTTGCTAAGCATTGCGTTAATCTTGTCCCCGAAACCATCTTCGGAATGGGGATGCGTACATTCTGCGGTTAGTACTTCCTCTTATCTTGTTTACTGGACATTTTCTTTTTGCTGATCTTGCCAGTAGCTTTCCTCCAAGGTCACCATGTCCTTCATTCCGTGTTCTGCTAACCACCGCTGAATATGCGGCTCCACATTGGTCGCCCAGTCTGCCTCTCCCTGGCTTATCAGCAGGACCATTCATCTGCTTTTGTCAATAGAACTAACATCTGCTTCTTCCTGTCCAGCAGTAATCAATGCCTTGGCAAGGTGGCAGTGGCAGGTACTTAGGACAAACAATACTTTTGTTTAAGCAAAGGAATTCCTTTAACTCCCTTGTACAATTTCTCTGTATTACCCCCCTGTACATTGGTTACCCGTGTATCACTCTTTGCTTTAACTTGTGGTGTGCATGGCTCTGTTTCTTAGCATTGTGCTAACCTGCATGCTTTATGTAGGTATTTAGTCTCACTGGAAAGATTTAAGATTTCCAACAGATAGGAAGGATTTTGAAATCAAATGAAATATAGTCCAATGCCTTCAAATATAGTCTGAAAGCAAACATTCCCTTCTGAAGCAGCTACAAGACTTGCTGAAAAGGTGCCTAATGTTTCAGGCAATGTAAAACGCAGTCAGACTTCAAAACTGACCAGAGCTTTTACCTTGAGATCTTACAACTGAAATGAAAACAAATAAAGGACTGACTGTAATAACCAGAGGATACAGTGGCTGAGTGAGGCTGTGGGATAATGGTCATGAACTGGCACAGTGGCCATAGCCACACCGGTACATTTAAGTCTGTAAAACAATATATCAGTGCTCTTCTTGGTATTTTACCAATCTTCCAGCCACTATGTTATAAAAATTTACCGTAAACCGGGTTTTGTCCCAATCAATTTTATTCACAATTGATTAGAAATTTAAGAGAGGCAATAAGCAAAACAGCGCTGGGTGCACAGGGGAGTCTCCGCTCCACCAGCAACGCACACCGGGATCTTTGGAGTACAGTCTCTTATACTTCTCAGTCTTGGGTTTTAGCCAATCCTGTTGTCTTCTTTACCCGAATGTCGACGTGGCCCCTTTCCTTTGCTCTTTTCTTGTTTGCTGGGGTCTTTCTCCGGTGAAGACGTTGTTGAATTTTCTTAGTAATGTATTAACAGAAAAATGCTTACAAGCTTAACGTAGTCTTAACATTTTGTTCTATACCTTAAATGGTTATTTGCCTAGTACCCAAGTTTGCAACATCCTGTAACAAAATGTATCTCTTGGTTATCTAATCTCCTTAGGCCAGTCAAACCGTTAAACGGAAGTCCCCTTTGAAAAACAAAGTGATTGATTAGGAGAGATTATCCCTTTTGTTTCTCCTTATTGACAGGAGTACTTATGATAATCATGGTCACAAAGGAGGGCTGGTTTCACACAAAGTGCAATGGCGACAAGGACGCCTAAATTCCTGACACGAATCATTCCTGTGTATTTCACAACTATAAGGGCTCAGGCTGAGAGGCAGTGTAGTTTTTCTTCCAACTTATTTTTTACCTACTGTCACAGGGTTTTACAGACCAGCAAAGCGGCTACGGTCCCTTTCAGTGAAGCCTGCAGCTCCCCATGGTTTGCACTGTGCTGCCTCTATCAAGGCTGTGTCTACACTGGGGCTTTCCAGCACTTCCACTGCCACAGCAGAAGACATCCCACATCTCCCAGACTTCACACTGGCATGTCCCAGTTTACAGGACTGTGTGGTCACCATGCAGAGGAAACTCAGCCAGTAACAGGGTTCAGGGTGGAACCTGCAACTGCCACTTTCGATACAGGAGGAAACCCCATGGCCCATGAACACATTCTTTGCAAAGCAGCCACTTCACCTCTGATTTCTCAGGTCTGCTTCTCAAGGAAAACCTGTAAGTAATTTTGAAAGACAGGTCTAGGAATGAAAATTAGAAGTAATAACGAGAAAAAGGTGGTTGTAACAGAGATGGCACATTTGTGTTTGGTTTTATAACCTCTCCATATCAGTTATAAATGATTTTTCCAGCTGTTTCCCTAGGAGATAGCTAGCTGGGTCATTCTCACCCTCTTTTCTTTTGCTGCACCAGCATCATCTATCAGCTTTCTACTGGTCCAGCCTGTGTGCACCCAGTTAAATTCTGAATGGTTTTCTCAACTTGTATTTAGCTTTGGGCACTCAACAGCTCGTCCAATTTTTCAATTAATCTAATAAAATATATGTCTGCAAATGTAATACTTTTTTTCTGGACTGTGACTTTAGATAGCTGTGACTACAGCAAAGCACTGCAGGTTTCTAATGATACTGGGGTTTTCTCCTGGTATAGCCAACCCATAGGTCAGGTACCTGTTCTTGCACTGGCCTCTCTCAGCCCAGCTCTGCCCTATAATGTAAATCATAAAGACATACTGGGTATAAAGGTAGCTTGAATTCAAACAACAGTGAATAAAAATGTAGCAGGATAAAAGTTGAAGACAACTGGATAAAGATTTACAATAGTTCATGACATTGCTTTGCAGATCTTCCTTTGGTTATTAGAGTTATGCAAAACCCACCAAACTCCTCCCCCCAACACAAAACAGTAAAAACCCCAACAACACTCAGGAGTTTTTAACTTCAATTTCCAAAATTACTGTAATCAAAGGTCTCACTGAAATACTGTAAAGCATCTGCTTTTAGAAGCATGATAGCCAAAGATATTTAGGCATTTAAGATGAAAACGTGAAAATAAGAATTATCAACAGAGTTGGTACACTTCAAATGCTGTTAAAAATGCAAGAATGAGGTCTAAGGGATCATAGTTTCTTTACTCCCAATATTGTCCTTTTGGAGAAATCCCAATGATTTATTAATCTTCTGAAATTTCAGCACACTTTCAGTTACATAATAAATAAATTTATAATTTTAAGATATTATTTTAATTTTATGGGGTTCCTACCTGAAACTCTAGAAAGTTCAGTTATTATGTTGCACGTATCATTCAGTTAAATCTATTTTATAATTGAAAATACAGGCATTTGTGCCAGCCTTATGTATTAGAATGCTGAAGAACAGATGTTAAATTCTAGTTATTCACAAAAGCCTTCTTTAGTAGTGGACCCTTGCTGATCAAGTTTGACGTCTTCCTATTTGGAAAATTATATTTAATAGAAGCTATTTTGAACAATGTTGAGGAAGATGAGAGATGCATCAGTTACATCATGCTGTACTTTGTAATGGTGTTATAGCTACTATCAATTGATCCAAAAGTCAGAAAAACTGCCTGGTATATGAGAACATTAAGTTCCAGGTTTCTGGTTCATTACTGAATGCAAACAATGATCTTTCATCCTATTACTGGAATAGATAATTCAAATGTATGACTACAAAGTAGCTGCAATGTGAGGAGAGTGTTTGGGTTTTTTTTTCTATAAACATCACCAATATACCCTTTCCATCTGCCCTGTCTGGATTGCAGCAGATTGCAGACCAACCAATTAGCCACATTAACAGCTAATCTGGATGGAATGAATCAGTGGAGAAAACTGACATCTTTGTGATCTTTTCAAATTATCTGTTTTTGTGGGTTTAATGTGATAGTCAAATTAACACGGGAATATGAATATCTGGCAACCATTTTGTTCTGTATATATAGTGATGACTGAATTATAAATGTATTCACATAGACATACCTCTGTGTTAACAGACAGTGTAGGCTGATTCTCCAGCTTCAACAACAGCAGCAGTGAATCAACCCCATACCTTATTATGAAGGATGGTTTGTAGGTAGAAAATAGAAATATCATTTCCTATTCCACTATAAACACAAATTGCAATAAAAATATCTTTGTTATGAAATGAGTTATTCTGTACTCCCTAGGTTGGTACTAACAGTTTGACATTTATCCGAGATTCAGCACAGTAGAAATAAGCTTTTTAAAAATAAGCAGTGTTATTAGAAATAACAAATTTCAACACTGCTTAAAGAAGGTGCACACAGGAACACCTTTTCATCTCACACAAAGAAACTTCAGAGACTCAATCTGTGAAGCTATTAAAATAATTAAAATCAGCAGCGAAATTTTAGAGGAAAAAATTTATTTCCTTTGCCTGTTTTGAAATGTGAGACTACTTTCTGGTACAAACCTTAGAGAACAGAAGACAGTTTTATACAAGCTTTCATTCATAGCACTGAGGAAGACAAAGCAAAAAGCATCCTACAGCAAATCCAGATTCATTCTTTATCCTTTCCTAGAGGATGTGTATTTGTTTAGTTCTGTCTGCTTCTCATCCACATAAAAGTGTTGTCAGAATGACAACATGGATTTTGAAGACACTGGAATTTGTGCCATAGTCCTCAAACTTAACAAAGATTCTATAAAAAGCTGAATAAAACATTGCTGTTACTTAACAGAATGAGGAAATAAAATTATGCCAAGTTTTCTAGAAGTTTTACTTAAAATGTTAAATAGAAAGATAATAATCATCTCCCCTTCTTTTGCTTAACAACAGGCTGTTCACAACACTGTGATGAAGCAGTATGTTGGGTTTTCACTCCTGCAACACAGTCTTTCAGAATTTCAGCCAGCCACTGCAGAACTTCCACTACATAGGTAATTGCAGTGGCATCTGCAGTGCATCAGGCTTTCCTCCCAGCTCCCTGATGGCAATCTCTGCAGTAGCAGCGATCTGTTGATAGCAGTATCCTGCTTGCTGTGTCTCAGAGGGCTAGCCAGGTTTGCATTACAAGAAGCCTAGTGAGAGGCTTGATATGCCAGCTCACATCTTGTGGGTTTTTTTTCCCAGTTCTGATGCGTTAACTTGCAGAATTTCACAAGGATTCATGCTTTACTTAGTGCTGTTTGACATCAGTGCAAAGATACACTTTGTTATAAACAAAAAGGTCTGGGTTAAAATTGTCCTTTTTTCATAAACCTCTAATTTCTTCTGGCTGTTTAAACAAAGGCCAAGTGACCAGCTGCCTAGACACCAGCTAAGGTCCTGCTTGGTTCGGCCAGTGGGATATGAAGCACTTCACATCGAAAGCTGCATGATCAGTGCATTGTTATCACTACCTGGTTGGCTTTCTACTGGCTTTTTAAAATGCTTTGTGTGCTTGGCTACTTTGTAAGAAGATCATTAAGAATTTCTTCCACTAGTGTAAGTAAGTGCAGGTCTTTGAGGCTCACTGCAGTTCCTCTTGGGACGGAATTCATTCTTAGAAAGACATTGCTACAAAGGACAACCTGACTCTGGTGCTACCTCTGTGAATTTGAGAAGCAGTAGTGTGGAGGTGTGTGGAAACTCCGTGCAAAGTCTTGCTGTTCCCCACAGACAATGTTGCATATTGACCATGAGAGTGGCCTTGCAGAGCCCCACATACCTGATCAAAGGGAACACTTTCCATCCTGAGCTGTACTGTTGATTTGGTTATAAATCAGCAGCTGCTCAGTGAGACTGAGTTTGATTCTGTTGAGCTTCCCCCCACTCCCCGGCTCAGTAATCTGTTCAACAACATTTTATTTTGGGATCTTCTGTCATTGGCTTTCCTGACATGTGATGCAGGTGAGCCTCCTAATGGTACTGGGGATTTGTCAGTGCTGTTACCTCTACAGAAGTTCTGTTTTTGCCTGTGTCTGTCTGCCCCAGGGTACTTAAAATTAGTGGAAGGATGGAAACAGTGAGATTTGCAAGCTATTTGCAAATGATTTGTGAGAAGGGGAAGTACTGAAATCATTGAAAAAAATTATATTCAGTGAATTATTAGTCCTGCTCTAATTTGAAGTCTAAGTTGGAACACACATAATAGATTTCATGAAGGTTTTTCTCCATCGTTCACAGCCACAAAGGTGATGAAGGGAGTGGAACACCTCCCTTATGAGGAGAGGCTGAGGGAGCTGGGTCTCTTTAGCTTGGAGGAGACTGAGCGGTGACCTCATCAGTGTTTACAAATATGTAAAGGGTGGGTGTCAGGATGATGGAGCTAGGCTTTTTTCAGTGCTATCCAGTGATAGGACAAGGGGCAATGGGTGTAAACTGGAGCATAGGAAGTTCCACATTAACATCAGGAAGAACTTCTTTACTGTGAGAGTGACAGAGCACTGGAACAGGTTGCCCAGGGAGGTTGTGGAGTCTCCTACATTGGAGATATTCAAGACCCGCCTGGACAAGTTCCTGTGTGATGTACTCCAGGTTACCCTGCTCTTGCAGGGGGGTTGGACTAGATGATCTTTCGAGGTCCCTTCCACCCCTTGGGATTCTGTGATTCTGTTGAGCAGTTTACATGCACCCTTCTTCATAGAGAAGGAAGTGACTTCATTCATAACTCAAACTTTCTTACACACTTCCTCCACACTTCTCCTACTCTGTCCAGAAAGTGCTAGCACTTGTTCTATTTATTCCTGTATTTTGTTGTACCATGTTTTGGATAGATACCCATGGCTAGTAAGCCATGACAATATGTGGAAGTGGACGTGGAAGCTGCATTCTCTGTAGCTGAGGTTACTTCTCCCAGGTTCGGATGCACAAAACCGCAGAGATGGGCTTTGAGAATAGTTCATGCTGGTAAATCTCTGATTTTCTTGTTGATCCTGTGGGAAACTGCACTTGCATTGAAAATCATGGTTGTTAGTGGAAAGAGGAACCTTGAGAAGCACCAAGTCCAAGGGCAGGTTTTGTTATGGCTCTGTCCTGACTCTCTGGCATGAATAAAAGCTGTTTAGGTTGCATTTCTGACAAGTGGCAATTGTCTAAAAGTGTTTTATTTTTCTGGTAGCCTTGTTTGCCAGGCTGGAGAATCTGTTACTTTCTCGGGTTTGTTGTTTGTTTTGGGGATTTTTTTTTTTTGTTTGCATTTTTGGGGTGGTTTCTTCTACACACAGTAAAACTCTTCATCAGAAGAGATGCTGAATCCTCATATCTGAAGCCAGGTGGGCACAGGAGAGCAGGGCTGATGTTCATAAGTCCCGTGGCAGGCACAGTCACTGGAAAGCGGGAGGCACAGTCAGGTTCTGAATCATGTTAGATGCCTGTTGCAGGAGGAGGTGAACACAGGGGGATGTGTATTTCATACAGTAGTTAGGGCTGGTCTGAAAAAACGAGAAAAGGGGGTTTTCTTTGGGACTTAAACTTAACAATTGCTTTTGATCACAGTCTTCTGGAACCTAGGAGGGACAAAAGCCATCTGATGGTCTTACCAAATCTTTGGTACCTGTGATGCTCAAGAACAAATACAGCTCACCAGACAGAGTGCATCAGGATTAAGCTCCCAGGACTTTTTCTTTGCAGAGAATCAGCACATCTATCTTTCCAAACAAGAGAGGCAAATTTTGAGGCATCAAAGCCTAGGAAATGGAATTATTTTTTTCCTGGTTCTGTCTCTGCTAGGCTGGCTCTATCTACTTAATTGCTTTGGCCAGATACACCCACTGTTACATCACTGTTGTAATTATAACAGTGCTATCAGCCCTTGGGCATCACTGAGAAGATGGCAACAGGCAGCTGAGACCTCACCAAGAACAACAACCTGAAGTGCAGCTTGACAGCTTGCCTTGCCAGAATTAGGGTCAGACTGCTCCCAGGCTTAGTACCATAGGTAAGTGATTTTGGGAGCTGTTTCTCATGCAGAGCAGCTAGCTGTACCCTCTCTACCCACACTGTGTGCAGGAAGGTGACCCAAAGGACAAACCAACAAGCACTGAAGCTCCAGACTGAGTGGGAACAGTGGGCAGAGGCATCTAAAGCTCAGAGCATTGGGTGTATGTGTGGGATCAACATACTATGTAGGTAAATTCTTAGGCACATTCTTAGTTGCTAACTTGTTATTTTGGTAGCCACCCTTAGGGAAGTCAGTCTCCTTCAGTGAGTGGTGTCACCACTTTTCAGGGCAGCCAAAGTTTGAGTTCAAAATGACCATTTGTCCACTTAACAGAAAGAGATCTGCATAGCCTGGGGAAAAATACTGGCTGCAGCCTGATTTAGGAAGCATTCAGGAGGTCATTCCTTAGGCCTGGCTACCTACACCATACCTACAGCCATTGCAGCAACATCGTGATGTTGATACCAGGCAGAAAAGATGCTCCAGTGTCCTTCTAAGAAGGCTTGAAATGTCAGCTGTTTGCAAGAGCAGGTTAGATTTGTCTGTTGTCTGAACAGTAGGAAATGCCTGCACCTCACAGTGCAGACTGATGTATCGCCCCATGTAGGCTGTTACAAGGATACTCACACAAGTTAACTGCTACAGGAAATCTCTTATTCATGGGCAGGAGAAAGATAAGACAATGAAATTAAGAAGAGTAATGTGGAAATGGAAACAGAACAAGACTGTAACAGCAGCATAAAAAACATAAAAATGTGTCCAGGACATCTGGCAGATTGACGTGACTGGATCCAGATTTGGAATTTGTCAGATGGCTGAGGAGAGCTGGCCATCAGATTTCTTAGTCTATGTGAAGAAAGACCATATTTACGAAACTGATTCAGCGCCATGCAGCCCTAGGCTGAGTTAGTTTCTAGTCCTAGAGAGGAAAGCTTTAGGTTTTTTGGAGATGAGACATTCCATTTGTAAGGATGTTTGTAAGAGCAATTTGATACCTCTTTGTCGTGGTTTAAATCAAGTCCCCCAACTCCCTGAGAGTTAGGAAGGAGAATCCAAAGAATGTAGCCCCCACGGATTGAGATAAGAACAGTTTAATTGCTAAGGCATAACACAAAACCCCTACTGCCATTTACTACTACAAATAATAATGATACAGCAAACAGCAAGTGAAAAGAATACAACACCCCACCAGCCACCGACCCATAACTCACTCCACCCTGCCTGGCCGAGCACCATGTGCTCCCTCCTCCATTTTCCTCCACACCCCCCCTCCAGCCTTCTCTTTCCCAGTATGCATCCTGGGCATCACGTGCTATGGTATGGAATACCTCATTGACTAGCCTGGGTCAGGTGCCCTGTCTCTCCTTCCTCCCGGACTCCTCTCCTCCACCTGGCTGGAAAAAACCTTGAACAAAAAACACCCTCAAAACATGCTCAAACCATGACATTATCCACCCCTTATTCCATACCATTCACGTCATGCCCAGATCCCACATTTTCAATACACCATCACTCTTAAGTCCACCCCTCGATCATGAGACATCTCTAAGTTGCATCTTTGGACTGATAGCCTGAAGTATCTGGGCCCACCAAAATCATTCACCGTCCCCTTCAGCAGTTCTACAGCTTGCTGCTGGGGACTCCATACAGCTGCCTTCCACCTCCAATGCTTCCAAAGCACTGGAGGGGCCCAGTGGATCAGATACCCGGCTATACTGTCCCACATGCCCTGCCACTCATGACTGTCCAGACTTGGGGACAGTCTCCTGGTGCTCCTATATCCTTGTCTAACCCTAGACAAGACCCAAACCTGACTCTGCTTAACTTTTGGGATCAGACAAAATGGTTGTGGATGGAACACACTCTGTGTGTGTGCCACCATGCCGAAAACCATCACAATCAGCAGGCAGGTCCCAAGGGCACCCAAAAGCCATTCATAACCATCAGAACTCTCAAATGATGCTGCTGCACTTGTCACTGGGGCTGATGTAGCTGCCGTGCTTGCCAGCTCTCCCACTATCAGCTTCTCTTCTCCCGAGTCCAAATCTTCCTCCTCTGCCTTGCTGGGAAGTGCTGCCTGGTCTCCTGTATCCTGCTGGGGCTCGGCGGGTGACTTCCGGGGAATATTCTCGGATGCTGCGGGGTTCGGAACGGCGGCAGGACTCGGTTCCTCCTCTGCCTTGCTGGGAAGTGCTGCGTAGTCTCCTGCATCCTGCTGGGGGTCGGCGGGCGACTTCCGGGGGACACTCTCGGCCGTCGGAGGGTCAGGAACGGCCGCGGGACTCACCCGCCCGGCTGCCTGATCCCCCTGCTCAGCTACCGCCCTGCTCCGCTCCTCCCCCGCCTGCTCCCGCTGCTCTGCCACAGCCGTTTGGCTCCCCGTGCCGCTCTCCCTGGCAGCCTCAGCTGCCGGCAGCTCCCGGGGCCGCTCCTTCCTGGCTTCACGCAGCTCCACACAGACGACGACGAGGATAAGGACAAGGACGGCGAAGAGCAGCGGGACGGCCTGGTACAAGTTCAAGTCCACGGCCACGTCCATCCCCCCCTGCTGCCGGAGCCCCACCGTATTACAAGCCTCCGACACAAACACAAACACATCCAATCCATACACCAAGTACCCGGTAAAATCCTGAAACAGCGAGATCCAGAGAAAAACCTCTAAGAGCCAATAAATCAGCATTGTGACAAGAGACCATAAATCCGCTCAGATCTGTTCTTATCTCAATCCCTCGGGCCCCACGTTGGGCGCCAAAAATGTCGTGGTTTAAATCAAGTCCCCCAACTCCCTGAGAGTTAGGAAGGAGAATCCAAAGAATGTAGCCCCCACGGATTGAGATAAGAACAGTTTAATTGCTAAGGCATAACACAAAACCCCTACTGCCATTTACTACTACAAATAATAATGATACAGCAAACAGCAAGTGAAAAGAATACAACACCTGTAAGAAACTATAGACTAGAATATTGTTTATTAAGATTTATGTTAAGCCCAATTTAAAAAGTAGCCAACAGACACTGATAAGATCACCGCCAGGTGCCCAGGAAATCGCATATGTGAATAGCCAAGATGACCACCAGGTGCTCAGGAAATCGCTTATGCAAACAGCCAACAGACACTGATAATATCACCGCCAGAGACCCAGGAACCGACATGAACACAGAAGTAAAGATGTATAAAAAGGGGCTGTTTGAACTGCTCAGGACGGCAGTTGGTGGAGCGCAGACTCCCCTGTCGTCCAGCGCTGTATTTGCTCATATTCTACTTGCTATAATTAATAAAATTCTAATTGGATTATGATCCGTTGTGGTCTCAATTTATAACAATTTCTGGTGCTGTGACTCGGATAAGGAACGGTGGGCTTTGGTCCTCCGGGGAGGCGCCCCGCGACATTTCGTGGCCCCGCGACCAACAGCCTACCTCAACCTTACCGACGAACCTAAATTCTAGAATAGTGAGCAAAGGAAATACCGGTAAAATCCCATAAAAATTCTGTGCACGGGAGTCCGGACGAAGACGCAGGATGCGTAAGTATATTGCGAAATTCGCAGAGCGAAATTGTTCGCGGCGAAATTGTTCGCGAGTTTACCGTTCGGGCGGGATTGGGTTTCCTGGAATATAACGAATGAGAGGTTCGATATACTGAACCAAGCGAGTGTGGACCCTTAAGTACTGCGTTTTCCATCTCCCGCGAGGGACTGGGCCAGGAACAAGGGGGAGCGAGTGAGTGTATATTTGTGGATATTCCAGAAGATGGGGGGCGAAGGGAAGCAAGCCTTCGACTCACATGAATACCCCTCTGGCATATATCTTAGATAATTGGAGAGATTTCCCTGGAACCCTAGGGAAAGATAAGCAAAAAATGATAGAATATTGTACTAAGATATGGGGAGGGAAGACGGGTCCCAGGTAGAGGTCCCAGTCCCGGGGGCCCAGGTAGAGGTCCCCGGAGTAAGACAATGGGTCAGAGTAAGAGTCGTAATTATAACCCAGGAAAGGATCCAAGGAGAGATCCTAAGAATAAAGCAGGGAGCAGCCCACCGGATGCACCACCGGACGGTCCCCTGGGGTTAATGATAAAGTACTGGGACATTCAGCCGTCCCAGGAAGGAAAAAAAAAGTAAGGAAAAAAATGGTCCATTACTGTATGGAAGTATGGAAAAAAAAAAAAAAAAAAAAAAATTCGACCCGATATTTGGGTCCGCAAGACACAGTGGGTGTCTTGTAGAACAGGTTTTGAGGATTTCAAAGGTATGTGCTGCATGAACGTAATCTGACCATTCTGAATCAACCCATGCTAAGCTGGGAAAACTGCAGGAGAATATGCAAAAGCTTTAAATTGTTGGAAGTGGATTGGATGAGGAGTTACTGGATGGTTCAGAGATATACTTAACCAAGGCCTTCTCCAGGTAACATGGATAGGTCTGTCATAAATAATAGAGTAAAAGAATTTACTCACTTTATAGAAAAAGGGGGAACTTATACACAGGTAACCAATGTACAGGGGGTAATACAGAGAAATTGTACAAGGGAGTTAAAGGAATTCCTTTGCTTAAACAAAAGTATTGTCTGTCCTAAGTACCTGCCATTGCCACCTTGCCAAGGCATTGATTACTGCTGGAGGGGAAGAAGCAGATGCTAATTCTACTGACAAAAGCAGATGAAAGGTTCTGCTGATAAGCCGGGGAGAGGCAGACTGGGCGATCAAGCCTTAAGACCATGACAAAAACTCAGGTGTTTGGTCCTATTAATAAGCGGCAGGAGAAGCAGACTGGGCGCCGACTAACCCTAAGTCCATGTCTGGAGATTAAAAGGTGTAAAGGTTAACAAGAGGGAGACTCATTTACTTCATCCTGAAACCCTTGCCCATGATCAGAAGGGGCACTGCGCAAGTGCAAAGGACCTTCTGGCTCATTATAATACGAAGCGGGGATAGATAATACATATGTATAGACGGATCGGGTGAGCCCAGGTTTTCGCTATATCCCAGGTTTTGGGAGCCAGGACGGACCTGCTGGGGGGGGGCAGGTGAAGGGTAAGCGAACCCACCAGGTTTCTGCTGTATCTCAAATTCTGAGAACCGTGAGGAGAGTAAGCGGAACCATAGTGTGAGTGGGGGATCCCATGTGTAACTTTGTGTTTGTGTGACTGAGACGTAGCATAGCTACGAAGCGAGTGTGGAGTCCCAATCCGCGGTTCCGTGTCTCCGAGAGGAGAGCGGCCGGAGACGGACGAAGCGTCTATATTTTTTTTGGACCTGTGTGTCCTGTCTGTGAGCAGGGGCCTGGCTGCCCTCCCGCTGTCCTTTCCGTGTAACCCTGTGTGTGTCCTGTCTGTGAGCAGCTTAGAAAAGGGTGGAGGGGGAGTGTCCGGCTGCCCCTCTCGCTGCTTTTTTTTCTGTCCTGTGTATCCTCTTGTGTGTGTACATCCATTAAATTATAGATACCCAATCGGTAATTCTCTGAGAACAGAAATAAAATGATTTTTTTGTGGAAAAAGCCACAAAAGTTCTGGAGGACCTCTGGGAGGTTAAAAAGGAAAACTGGGAAAGGGTTTGTAAAAAAAAAAAAAAAAAAAGTATCAAAGAAAATTTAAAGAGGCATGATTGCAAAGGAAATTTTGCTGTAACCAAAACTATGATCTAACAACAGGGGAGCTGATCTTCAGAACCCAGAGATATTATTGTACTGACCCCCTTAAGAATATCATACAACTTGTGTGTAGGTGCTCTCATTTTCATAAGTGCATTTGCAGAGCACTGGGAAAGAGAAGCTATAGAGATCTGTAAAAGATTGGCTGAAATGGGAGCCGGTCAAGACAAGGAAATTCTGAAGAAAAGCCCATTGGGTTACATTTTGGCACATTGGAAAGAACTGAGAGGGTCTTCTGGGGCCTCTGTAAACAAGAAAACGTTGGTAAAATATTGTAACCAATGCTGACCTTCATACACTTTAGAAGATCAGGAAAAATGACCTAAAATAGAACTTTGAATTATTATACATTGTTATAATTAATGTTGTTTTTGAGGTGACAAGGAAAATGGAATGAAGTAATGTATGCAGATATGACAGAGTGCAAAATTAATATACCTCTTCCTGATCCCTTAATTTTGGCTTTGGAAAAGGACAGGGAAAAACTAAAAAGCTAAAGAAATGTTGTTCAGATTGTGATACTGGGGAAAGATGTTAAGAAGTTAAAGAAAGTTAAGGAGGGAGCTCGAGCAGCTCCTGTGTTTAGGCAAACAAATGGAAACAGACATGTTGATAGATGGGACTGAAGGGTTGTTGGCTGGGAGTAAACATGGGAAGTGGATAAAAAGAAAGCGGTTGCTTTAAAACTGGTGGAGAAGGAATGTTGAGCAGAGGTGGGGGAGTAGGCTCTTCTGTGGAACCAGATCGGTGTGTGTGCTATGGGGAGTCTGGACCCTGGAAGTGAGACTGCTCTGGAGGGGAATGCCATGGGGCAGCTCCAGTGAATGAATTAGAACTAGAATGACATTAAAACTGGAAAGCAAAAAATTTATCCCCTCGTTGGGAGGGACCATTTCTTGTTCTTTTAACTACAGAAACGGCAATAAGAACTGCTGAAAAAGGGTGGACACAGGCGTCTGGAGTAAAAGGACCCATGAAAGAATGGAAAGTTGTGACTGAACCCAGAGACGCCAAGCTGACCCTCTAGAGGACTTGGATAAGTAACTGAGAGAATTCATATTGACTCCTGTAAATCTGATATGGGAAATGAAGATATAGTTGAAATTATTTTAAGAAACAATAGGATAAGGGCCAGTACTAGTCCATGTCCTCCTATATGCAAACACTGCAATTTGTATATTAGAGCCAAGTGTCCCAATTGTTTGAAGTATATTATTACTCATAGGAGAGACCATGAACAATTTTTGAGAAATCAATTACAGTTCTTTTTGCATTCAGTGTGAAATTACCACTTCGTTGGAACAGTTGTTGTGGGTCAAATACTACTGCCATAGTAGCCGACGGGGAATATACCTTTAACCTACCAGAGAGGGCAAGACCGGAAGGAATCGGTGCTGCAGCTGAAAAGGTCTGCCGAGGGCTGCAACCCCTGGGGCTGTGACCGCTGAGCACTATGATCCTGACCGGACCTCTTTTGGTGTCGGTTCTGATAGGAACCATATGGGAAAGTGCCGTGGCTTTTAAAAACATTCACAACAACTGTAGTTGAATGTATTACCACAACTAGATGAGGGAGAATAATCTCTAAAACCTTGGTATATCACACTGTTTATGAATGCAAAGGAACAAAGATAGGCAGTTGCATATATAATCAAACCCAGTATGAATTGTGTCAGGAAAAACAAGCAAAACTGTGTGTTATGATCCAAAGGAACTTCCAACCTTGTATTGGGTAGAAATGAGAACAAATTCAGAAGAAGGGAAATTAATTGGAATAAGTGAAGTTATAACCAATTTGAGTACCTCACTGCCAATGATTTTTGATGCATGTGATATTATAGGTGAGGATTTAGATACTAATTGTGGAAATTCAGAGTAGAGACGGTACTACAGTAGCCAACCAAAATATTATTTGCCCAGGTGGATACCAATGTCACATAAATCCTGATGATGTACCTAGTCAAACGGCTAGATATCAGTCATCACACCTCTGTGGAAGAAAAGGATGGTCTTGTGTATGCTGGAATACTGCAGGCTGGAGATATGACTAAATTTAATAGCAGGAATAGCTGTACAACCCGTGCCTGCAAGCCAGTAAATTTAACTGAAATCTAACTGAAAAATTGGAAACAGAAAAAAGTAACTAAAATTGGACTTAAAATATATGGAACTGAAGAAGACCCAAATGTGATTATTAGTATTAAGATCAAAGAAAAATATAAAGAGTCAATACAACATCACGTATTATCATGAAATGGAAACTGGAGTCCAATATGAAATTCCCACAGTTGCTAAAAAAATCTCTTTATAAATCTTGCTGAAAATATATCTAAAGCATTGAATGTAACTAACTGCTATGTTTGTAGGGGAACTAACCAGGGAAAGAGATGGGCCTAGGAGGCAATGGAGAGTGATATAAGCGACCCTACAATCTGGAAAAATCGAAAAGGAAACAAAAGGAGACAACAATGGATCTTGCAAACGGGTATAATCGGAAAAAGTTGTTGGCAAAATTTAGAAAATGGTGTAAAACCAATAGGAAATTTACTTTGTGAAGGAGGTTATATGTGGAAGAGAGCAAAGAAAGACTGGGGAAGATGGGGAAATCCCATAGAAATAAATCACCAATTCAGTAACTGGACTAATGGAACTAACATACCAAACAGTTGGCCTACTCCAAATGGATATTATTGAATCTGTGGTAAAATAACCTTTGCATTTTTACCCCAAAATTGGACAGGTTCATGTATATTAGGAATGATCAGACCTAGTTTCTTCTTATTAAGGAGAAAACAATATAAAAGAGAGCTACAAAATGGAAAGACAATGAGTGGCCACCTGAATGAATAATCTTATGATTTGACAATTTGGACCGAAGATGCATCCTGGGGATACAGAACTCCTATATGTATGTTAAATAGAATTATAAGGTCACAAGCTGTGGTAGAAATAGTAATAAATAAAACAGAAAATGCACTAGGATTAATTGCAAAGCAAAATACTAAAATGAAAACTGCAATATATCAGAATCGTGTGGTTTTAGATTACCTGTTGGCTCAAAAAGGAGTGGTCTGTGGAAAATTTAATCTCAGTGATTGCTGTTTAGGATTAGATCTATTGTTTTTAAAAGAAGGAGGGTTATGTGTAGCTCTCAATGAAGAATGTTGTTCTTTTGCTGACCATACGGGAGTAGTCCAGAACACCATGTCTGAACTCTGGAAAAGGTTAGATCAACGTAAGAAAGATCGTGAGATGGACAGGTCATGGTATGAAAACTGGTTTAATGTTTCACCTTGGCTAACCACTTTGTTGTCTGCTTTAGCAGGACCGCTTATTATGTTGATTTTGGAACTTATATTTAGGCCTTGTATATTACGCTATGTTTTACACTTTATTAGAGAACGGTTTG
This sequence comes from Melopsittacus undulatus, assembly GCF_012275295.1. Classification (NCBI taxonomy): domain Eukaryota; kingdom Metazoa; phylum Chordata; class Aves; order Psittaciformes; family Psittaculidae; genus Melopsittacus; species Melopsittacus undulatus. Next base: position 23,463 of record NW_022994124.1, on the reverse strand, counting down.
ACATAGCTAAACTGCTTATTTTAACTACGAGGTCTGGGGCAAAATATAAGAGTGTATCTATTAATGAGGATGAAGATTGTTGTGAATGCGTTATGCCACGTGAAAGCTATGCCTATTGTAATTGTGAGATATTACCTTGTGAGTGTTATGACAAATGTTGGGATTGTGGAAAAAGGTTTGCTCGCAGTGCCGAGAATGAAAGTAGCATCTAATAAACAATAATAGGATAAAAAGAAAAAGGGGGGATTGTAAGAAACTATAGACTAGAATATTGTTTATTAAGATTTATGTTAAGCCCAATTTAAAAAGTAGCCAACAGACACTGATAAGATCACCGCCAGGTGCCCAGGAAATCGCATATGTGAATAGCCAAGATGACCACCAGGTGCTCAGGAAATCGCTTATGCAAACAGCCAACAGACACTGATAATATCACCGCCAGAGACCCAGGAACCGACATGAACACAGAAGTAAAGATGTATAAAAAGGGGCTGTTTGAACTGCTCAGGACGGCAGTTGGTGGAGCGCAGACTCCCCTGTCGTCCAGCGCTGTATTTGCTCATATTCTACTTGCTATAATTAATAAAATTCTAATTGGATTATGATCCGTTGTGGTCTCAATTTATAACAACACCCCACCAGCCACCGACCCATAACTCACTCCACCCTGCCTGGCCGAGCACCATGTGCTCCCTCCTCCATTTTCCTCCACACCCCCCCTCCAGCCTTCTCTTTCCCAGTATGCATCCTGGGCATCACGTGCTATGGTATGGAATACCTCATTGACTAGCCTGGGTCAGGTGCCCTGTCTCTCCTTCCTCCCGGACTCCTCTCCTCCACCTGGCTGGAAAAAACCTTGAACAAAAAACACCCTCAAAACATGCTCAAACCATGACACTCTTTAGAGTGCAGTTTTTGGTAAAACATTCAGGTATAATGGACTGATTATTTTATTGCAAGTGTAACCTGGGTTAGGGAGCTTGGTACTATTGTCTGGCTGCAGTTTGATATATGTCTCTAAGGGTAGACAAAAAATGTAGTACCTGCTTTCCATTTGTTTGATCCAAAGGAATGACCAAAGATACACTTAATTTGCTATTAAGAGATTTGTGCAGTATTAACCTTGATTGTGCATGGACACCTGGTAGATAACCAGCAACTTGATACAGCCATGAAGCAGCCAACAGCTGAAATACACAGGTTGCATATTTCATACCACAGCACCTATTATTATATTCCAGCAAGGATAACACTGGTGGCAAAGCAGTGAAATTCAAGTTTGTGACCCTACTCTGTGTGTCTGCCATTTTCTCTGTTTTAATATTCAACACATTTCAAAATATGCTTCTCTAAGAGAAGCCATTAGAAGTTAATCTGTTGTTTTGATTTTTTTCCTTATTATTAAAGCTCTGTTGTTAATTAAAATACATGCAGAAGCTCTAGAAAGAAGGGCTTTCAGAAGGCTTTTAAAATTTCTAAGTCAGCTACAGTATGCATCATGTGATGCACAGGGTGGCTGTGGGAAGCACAGGCATGTAAAACCAGAATAACTTGTTGGCACAGGCTGTTCTCATGGGAGTACAAAACTCTGCTCATACATTCTTGTTGCTAATAGCGTCCTTCCTTTCCACACTACACAGCTTTAACCTCCAGGTACTTTTTTTTGTCAATTCTTTTCATCTTTAGATCAAAAAAGGTTTTTTTTTTTTTTCTGTTTTTCATGGTATGTTTTCGGTTTTGTGGCTGCAGTGTATACATCTTTTGCTGATGGTCAAATTTAGGACACTTTAATACACTAAAGCTAGAACAAATAGCAAAATGAGGAAGTATATAGCAATATCAAGTCCAGAGGAGGGCCACGAGGATGATCAGGGGACTGGAGCACCTCCCATATGAAGACAGGCTGAGAAAGTTGGGGCTATTCAGCCTGGAGAAGAGAAGGCTGCATGGAGACCTCTTAGTAGCCTTCCAGTATCTGAAGGGGGCCTACAGGGATGCTGGTGAGGGACTATTCAGTAGGGACTGTAGTGATAGGACAAGGGGTAACGGGTTGAAACTTGAACAGCAGAGGTTTAGATTAGATACAAGGAAGAAATTCTTTACTGTTAGTGTGGTGAGGTACTGGAATGGGTTGCCCAGGGAGGTTGTGAATGCTCCATCCCTGACAGTGTTCAAAGCCAGGTTGGATGAAGCCTTGGGTGATATAGTTTAGTGTGAGGTGTCCCTGCCCATGGCAGGGGGGTTGGAACTAGATGATCTTAAGGTCCTTTCCAACCCTAACTATTCTATGATTTTATGATTCTGTCTTGAGGACCACCACATGCCTTGGCTCAGGTTCTGTCTGAGCCCTCATTGTTTGATATGAGTGGTGAAAGCCTTCACACACCTAACTCCAAAACGAAAGGAGCTTTAAGCGCAGTTCTGGTTTTTGACCAGTGGGAGGCCCTTAGAGACCATCAAGTTGTCACAGTGTAAAAATTACACTTGGGATTCATATAGACCTCTATCGGCAGACCTGCAAGTTATTCAGGGATTTTGAGGAACAATTCTGATCCCAGTTTTAAACTAGAGATACAGACAGAGAGAAGAGGGGACTTTCCAGTCATTGTAGAATAAGTAAATGACAATAGTTTGTGGGATTTTACACAATATAGAAAATGGTAATGTCCCTTTCCACATGAAGACTGAATCATGTTCATACACTTTTATAGTTGTTTTCTTAAACATTTGGCTTGCCCTAGGAGTTGCTTAAGTAAATTAAACTTTATAGGAATTTTTTAAATTTATCCTCATGCATCTTGTCATGTTGAAAAAAAAATCCTAAACACCCATGATTAACCTCATTCTTTTCTGGCTCCAGACAATCAAATATCCAATAGAGGTATGTTGTCTTTTTCCTTTGAACAGTTGCTTCAGGCACTAAGCCCTTGCTGGAACTTTCTGGATCACCTCCTCTCTTTTCTATGTGTTTTGTCGATACCAGTTTCAAACACAGACAATACTGTGTAAGGCAGTCCACTTAGCAACTGTGATTTAGCCTGGAAATGTCTCTGTAGCCTTTTGATACAATTCATCTTCTAGTAAGGAATGAAAACCTGCTGCGAGTTACCATCTTTCATAAATGGGCCGAGTTTTGGTCTCAGCTGCATCCAAAAAACTTGCTTATGATGGTATCAGTCTCTGCAACCACTAGAAACTATACAGGATGTCAAGAAAGGAAGACTCTTTAGGCTGCATGACAGCTTTTCTGCTAGACAAAACATCCATATTTCAACTCTTGCAGAAACATGTTTATCAAGATTATGATAATGTCTACATTGATCTGTTTGCTAAGCTTGAAATCCTACATTTTTATTAGTAGATAAATGGAAAATGAAGAGGAATAGCGATACAAACTATAAAAAAAAAAAAAAAACTTGAGTGGCATAATAAAAAGTCATTGTAATGTTCCAAGTCTCCCTCTGAAAGTATGTGAAATGATTTGTATTAAGCAAGAATAATTTTTTCACATGTGTTCAGGTTATGATAAAAGCATGTAAACTTATTGTAGATGTACAGCAATGGATTAGAAATTTTAATTCCTTACACTCTCTGTGTAAACAGCCCTTAACTGCTGGACTGCAACACTTGCTACTCCTTTTGGCAGCCTCAGTTTGACCCTGATTCAGAAGCATATTCAGTCTCCAAAAGAAGCAAAACTGAGTATGCATACATATTAACTAAAGTGACCAGGCTTTAATGATCTGTGTGGTAAACACAGATCTGTTTTTATGTATTGCTTACCAATCATATTTCACTATGCCCCAACTTTTCCCAGTCCGGGACAAATGACATTCAGAGTTTTCTAAGCATTGGGGGTGATGCAAAGATGGCTGCTGGGGGAGGCGAGATGAGCAAGAAGTTTTTAGGATGGTAAAATACTGGAGCAGGTTGCCCAGAGAGGTGGTGGATGCATTATCCCTAGAGACATTCAAGGCTGGATGTGGTTCTGAAGAAATTGATCTAGTTGAATATAGAACCATAGAATCATAGAATAGTTAGGGTTGGAAAGAACCTTAAGATCATCTAGTTCCAGCCCACCTGCCATGGGCAGGGACACCTCAAACTAAGTCATGGCACCCAAGGCTCTGCCCAATCCAGCCTTGAACACCGCCAGGGATGGACCATTCACAACTTCCCTGGGCAACCCATTCCAGTACCTCACCACCCTCACAATACCTAATCTGAACTTCCCCTGTTTAAGTTTTAAACCATGACCCCTTGTCCTATCACTACAGTCCCTAATGAAGAATCCCTCCTTAGCATACTTATAGACCCCCTTCAGATACTGGAAGGCTGCTATGAGGTCTCCATGCAGCCTTCGCTTCTCCAGGCTGAACAGCTCCATCTTTCTCAGCCTATCTTCATACGGGAGGTGCTCCAGTCCCCTGATCATCCTCGTGGCCCTCCTCTGGATTTTTTTCCAACAGTTCCATGTCCTTTTTATGTTGAGGACATCAGAACTGTACACAATACTCCAAGTGAGGTCTCACGAGAGCAGAGTAGAGGGGCAGGATCACCTCCTTTGACCTGCTGGTGACACTCCTTTTGATGCAGCCCAGGATATGGTTGGCTTTCTGGGCTGTGAGTGCACACTACAACTGGCTCATGTTCATTTTCTCATGAACCAACACCATGGGTAAGGATTACTGTGGATAGCCCTGCAGGGAGCATGGCAAAGTGTGGAAAGGATAGGAACCACCCTGCAACCACTTCAGTGCTTGAGGAGTGCAACAAGGTTTGCAAGTGCTAACTCTTAGGTGTATCATAGTTTCAATGAAAGAGAATTAAATACACTGACAGTTTCTGCTCTAAGGCTGTCCAGGTGTCAAAGTGTACCACGTCAAAGCCAGCAATTTAACAGCTTGATTAGAGGATGCAAAATGCCACAGAGATGAAGAAAAATCCCCAAACAGACAGCATCTGATAGGTTGAACTTGGTTCCTGTAGCAGAAAATGCATAGTGACATTTGCTATGATGTTGCTGTTTATTTCACAACAGCCCCACACCAGGAGGTAGGTTTATTCTAAGTGAAGCAGCAGGACAGCAGTCTGTAAAGGACACATTGGGGGTGAAAAGCAGGGGAGATGGGACAGCATGTCACCAAAGCAGGAAAGTAGACAGAAAAAAGCATCTCCCTTACCTTGAGGTTCCCAGGACAATGGAAGAGGAATAGGTGAAAAAAGAAAGTGCAACAGAGGGAAGAGTAGCCAATATTGTTGTATTTTATTCTTACATTGAAATAATGGAAATAAAAAAAAGGCTTTTTGAAGAGACTTCAAGAGATCATGTAGTTCATTTCTGTCTGAGACGAGATCAGCTACACTTACAAACTTTCTAGCCAACATTTGCCTAAAAGGATGTAAAGAAAAACCTTGAGGGATGGATTAAAAAATGTTGATGAAAGCTGTATCAAAGTTGAGTAGAACAGAGAGGTTGTTCTGCACGTTTTACAGGCTCTTTCTATTTAAACAGCCCTGTAGTACCTCTCGCTTTTTAGGTTTTGTTTTTATTTTGTTTTTGTTTTCCACAGACTGACATTGCCAATGGCTCAGTGTTTGTCTTACAACCACCACCAGATTTTATTACAAAGAAAAAGAGTCTAGCCATGTGCTCTTTATCCTGCCTTTGTGATCATTTCTGTCTATATAGTAAGACAGCTTGTCCCACTAAATTTCATCTCATTTTTTCCAGGCTGTTTCCCCAATTGGTCATGGCAATTCAGAAGTCAAATTCTTCCCTCAGACATGCTTCAGCCTTGCCTATATCAGTGTGCCCTGCAAGCTTCTTAAGGGCAAAGTGCCTTATCAGTTCAGTTAGTATAGAAAGTACTGAGCAAAACCGTATTCAGAAGAGACACTTTCTGAACCCTGGCTGTTCTTTGACAACAAACCCTTGATAACTCTTTTTTGAATATTGCTTTCCAACCAATTTTTCATCCACAGAGTCCTCAGTTAGCACAAAACTCTTTTCAAAAGTGAAGTTCCACTTAGCATCTATTTCTTCCTTTCCTCTCTGAAAAGTCTGTTACCCTGTCATAGGAGGTAATTAGATTGTTTTGAAACAATTTGCTCTTGACAAATTAAATTTAGTTGCCAAATCATTACAAACTTGCTTATGCATGAAAAAACAATAATAACTGCTTTTGTACATGCTTGGAGATTTCAAACTCTTACCATATTTTGGTTTTAGATATTTATTTTATTAAATGAGAGGCTAACCAAAGTAGTTACAGGAGATTTCTGTTTTCTGTCATCCACAAGCAAACTTCAGGAGTCAAAGAGGGCAACATCTTTGGCCTTAGAATACCTATTTTGTTTCTTTAACCTTCCTACCTTCTAGTTTGCTTCACTACCTGTGTTTTTATGATCTTTGTTTGGGAAATGTCTTTTCGAGCAGTATGTTAACAGAAACCTTTAAGAGATGTTCTGGAGTTTTCCTGTTTTATACCCTTTGCTGGGAATCCTTCATCAAAAATCTTGGACTTCAAATACAATGCTTTACATCACAGAGGCCATGTTTCACTTGGTTTCCCCATACATATATATGTAAGGACAAATGTTACTCACAGGTTCCCAACTATGCTCTTTTATCTGGTCCCACTGCTGACAAAAAGACATAGTGCTCTTGCTGTCACTTGAATCCACTCGGTTCACCTCACATGCAGTCTTCATGACCTAAACCCCAAACAAGCAGAAAAAACCTAGGTCCTTATATATATGAGAATTCAGATCAGCCTTCCTGTAAAAAAGAATAAAAAAGAGGTCATTAAAAACTCCAGAAGAAATTGAACTTAATAGCAGAAGGCCTGTGCAGTCACTTGCTCTATCATCCTTGAGAATCCTCAAGATGTGCCCAGAGTTTTGAGTTGTGGTCAGCCTTGGAGCAGCATCACCCTCTTCTGAACACTACTTTTGCTTATGACTAGTGCTCATCTCTTCCTTCCCTTTCTTTCAGTAATTTACAAATAGGTTTTGAAAATACACTTAATTTCCACCCAGAGTAATCTTTTATCATGAATACAGGTAATTTCTCCTATAGGTTCCAATAAGCTGATCATGTAAGTGCTGTTAATCGCTCTTGCTAGACCTGGGCATCTGAGATATCTTATGGCAAGTACTGATTCAATCTTAGCTCATGCACATGGTTGCTGTTTCTTTACTTTCTGCACTAGCCCCCTCGTCCAACACTATCAGTGTTTCCAAATCTGCTATTAGACAAAATGCTGCTTAAACATGTGACTTAGATATCAGATTTCTACAGATGTGCTCAGTACACACTAGCAATTGCTGTGTCTGTTGGAGTTACCATTTTCCCACCTCCTCCTGAGTGCTAGTTGGATGTCAGGGGTGCTGTGCAGAGCAGGCTGGCTGGAAGAGGCACCTGTGGCTCATCTGGCAGAACATCAGCCATGAACTGCTTTCTCAAAGGGCAAACAGGCAGCAGCCACTTTACAGGAACTGACAACTTTTCCAAAATAGAGAAGGAACAGACACAGGAATGAGTAAAGTTTTTCCCTAAGAAAACAAATATCACTTGGCTATGAAAAAAGCTGACTAAAAGAAGAATATGTGAGGGTGCTTCACCTTTTAGGAGAAAGAGATGTCAGAGATATTTTAAAACCAATATAAACTATATTCTAAAGATTGATCCTCATCAACTCTCCTGACTTTCTTCTGCTTAAAGAAGTATACCTTTTACTTTAAATATCGTTTCAGTATATATTTTCCCTAAAGCATTCAAATCCTAAAGATTGGAATATGTTCTAAAGGAAACATTAAGTCTCTTTATCTAACTCCTATTTCATGTCAACAAGATAAACTTTGGTGTTTTTTTTAAATACTTGAAATATATTTCTTTTTATAGATAGGACTCTCTAAACAATGTTTTATTTAATTCCCTCCTAATATACTTTTAATATGATAACTTGAAGAGTAACATGCAAAGAAGTCAGCTGAATTATTCAGTCAATATAATTGTTATTTGGCAATACATTAGCGAATGCCCCACTGAATTCAGCCATAAGGATTGCTTCCCTGAGGTTTTAAAAAAGAAATTCTAATGACTGTGAGAATGGGCTATTAAACCCCATAAATTCTGTTCAAGAGCTAATCTGATACTGAGCTTCTATTCAAACACTAGAACGTAAAATCACTTTTCAGAAAATAGTTGAATAAAAGAAAGTTATAGCTCTAAATATATCAGATAATTTCCTGAGAGCTCTTGGGCAATTTCTAGCTTTACGTATTGCAAGTTGTATAACCAGGAGCTGGAGGATGATTAACATCAGCCTAGAAATATGGCAATTGAATGAGAACACAGCATCTTCAGCCATGTCAAAAGGAGGCCCCAGGAAACTCCCCTCCGTGGAAAAAGCAGAGCTGAAAGTTTCCTTCAAACCAAGCAAAAAATACCTTCTTCATCTCTGCCACATTGACAGTGCTCATCCAGTTCCCTAATTTCAACTCTGCAAGCAGGTGAAAGAGGCATTCTTCAGAGAGGAGGATAAAAGCAGCCTCAGCCTGTCATGAAACCTGGGCTGTCCCTGCAGGGGTGAGGCAGAGGGGACCAGCGTTTCTGCAGAAGACAAGGTGTTTGGAATGTGTGGTACTGGAGAGGGAGGAGGTGCCTGAGGGGAAATAACTAGATTCAGTGCCCTGTGACCCCACACCTCCTTGAATGGCTTGTCATAACTATTCTATTATTATTTTCAATTTAATAAATTTTGTCTATACAAATTTTCAGATTGCTTCAAAACCAAGCAGACACACCAAGAACTTGCACCTTTAAAATGAATTTTGCCATATACATTTTGATCAAACATAAGCTGTTGGATCTATGACAGGCTGAAGTACATCTCAGTGCTGGTTTGGCAAAGAACTTCAGTCCATTTTAAGAATCAATTTTATCTCAAAACCTAATCCCTCTCAAAAACCCTTCAAAACAAGGCACATAAAAAGGGAAGAGATTGAAATATTCATTATTTCTTACTTGTGTTCTGTTTGGCTTTTTCTTTGATTTCTTAAACTTTGTTAGAAAGCCATTTCAAATACTCGTAGTATTTAGCGTGTCCTTAATTTTCATGGATGATGACATGGTGAAAAGCAAAAGAAAACAGTTTCTCTGATTTAAGATTAAAAACTTACATATACTTTATTTGCTTGCTTTTTCTAGATCATTACATATTTTCTAAACAAGTTGTCTGGCACTCAAAATAGACCACTTTATGCTGTTACAGAAAGGGGGAAGGAAACAAGCCATGGTTTGTTTTGTTTTTTGTTTTGTTTTTTTTTTTTTTAACAGATTAAGGTTTGTTTCTTGTCACAATATGGGAGAATAACAGAAATATGGAAAAACCTTATACTCTGTGTCTCCCATGTTTTATGAGCCAAAAATTTTTCAGCAGTTTGATGCTCATGTGCCTCTGAGTTTTGTTAAAGCCTATGTAGCCCCCATGTGCCTGCAGGTAGAAGTCTTAAAGTCACTTTAAGATTAAGTCTGGTTTTTTCAGTGTATTTCTGTGTGTACTCAAGGTCAATATATATATCCTTCTAATAGTTTTGTACATGCCACAGTCGTAATTGTCCTGTTTATTTTTATAACACTGACATAACATGGATTATAGTCTAGCCACCATAAAAAATGGACTGCATAGCAGCCAAAACCAGATAAATGCTGTCTCCATTAAACAAGGAATTTATTTCCCCAAATACCAATTTCTTGCTTTATGTTGTTACTTTTTCTTCCCCAGGTTGTGCCGTGATTTTTCTGGTAAATTCACTCTTCTCCCTGTTAGTAATTTCAGAGAATCTACACATTCTTAAACCATTGAATCAAAATTCTGTGACAATTTAAATGGTAGCTTCAAACAAATCAGAAGCAAGTGATTGTTGCTTGTATACCATTACCTGTATGGAAAAAAGGTGTTAATACTGGGAGAAAAGCTACCCTAAAGTGCAAATTATATAATAAGCTATACGGATGTTTCATGAGACTCTTATTTGGAAAATTCCTGCTAGTTTGTGTCCTGAGGTTCCTTTTATGTGCCATCGGTGTTGACGAGCATTTTCAACAGAGAGGGAAAGCACACATCAGAAATAAAATACTTGGTAGCTAGGTTACAGAAATGGTCAGAAAAAATAAAGCAAGTAATCCTTCACAACTTAAACTTCTATTTGTGCACACAGTTTTTGCTCCTTGTCTTGGCTTGCTTTGGCTTCTCTTCCCTTCCTTTCTCTTCCCATCTTGCTTCAACAGTCTCCCTGATGCTGAATTCAAGGTAAGACAGGAGGGAAGCAGTTGGTTTCTGGACCTTACAGCTCTAACGTGACCATATCTAATCTCTTTGCACATGCAATTTCCAAATTTGAAACTGATGCAACTGCCAGATGTCTTAAAAACTACCTAGGAAATTCTGGCTGCCCATTCTGCTTCAGCATAATTCTGAAAATATTTCTTAAAAATAGGTTTAGTCAGATTTATTCAAGCTGAGTATGTCAGACTCAGGGATGAAAATCCCTAGTGGAATGGAATCCATATTACATAATATTTCTGCTCAGCGATCAGTATGTGTAATTGTCGGATGCGAATCAGAGTGCAACTAGCCATGTTATCCCCTAGAAGAGATTATTCTTGGGGTTATGCAATAGAAAAGGTAACATTATGCCAGCACTCTACTGAAGCAACTCTCTGCATGATATTGCAATTTAAGATTTTTTTTTTTAATCTCCCATTATGTCTAAATAAAAGCAATCTAGTTGGTTATTTTCTGAGACACAAACATGTTAGCTATTAATCTGATTAATTTCTTTTCTGGTTATCAAGAAAAATGCTGCTGTACCACTGATGCTGTTTTCAAATAAGCAAGGCTGAAAAATAGCTGCTTTGTCTAAGTTACTCATCACTTTCTACTTGTTCTTATGAGGGTAAATTTTTCTTCGGGGTGAGAATAACTCCCACTTCCAGAATTTATGCTCATGTGCCAAAATGCAGTGTGTGACCAAGACTGTTCTCAGAGCCTCTACAGACCTGCCTAGATTTGGACCTGCCACCAGACACACAGCAGGTACAGGTTGTTTTTCCATAATGGCAGACACCATTCTTAGGTCTGTCAAGGCTTTGTTTTGGGGATTAGCTAGTAAATTGAAACACCGTGTGCTCCTCATGGGGACATATCTGAGCACAGAGCTCTATCTAGGGTATTTTGCAGTACCACTTGGAACTGTGTTCATCCTTCTGTGGTGTTATGCTGTTGCATGTTCCCATGGCTTTGAACGTGAACCTGTCATGCTCCCTCCTCTGCTGCTGCCTCCAGGGGGTTTTGGTCTTTCTGCTTTAAGTAGAGAAAAGTCCTTTATCTTCCCTCCCAGTGCCCCAGTTCACACTACCTCATCCCCAAAGGGGCTCCCTTGGATGCCCAACTTATTTTCATCAGGACGGTCCATAAGCTGCAGAGATAGGGAACAGTATGTGTGAGAGGCTCCTGGAGGAGGTGCTCAATAGATTTTGGAACAAAAATGTTGGGCATATGAAATGTCCAGTCAGGAGAAGAGCAGCTTGCTGGCCGCAGGACATGGGACCAGGCCAGGGAAAATGCTTTCCTGCCAGTGAGCAAGCATAAGGCTAGTGCCAGCTCACAGTTAACCTGTCTTCACAGAGAAAGGGGAATTTCAGCCAAATATTTATTTATACAACAATTGATGCAGTTTAGGATGATGCTGGGCTTCCCAGGGGGTGAGTCCAGTCACAGGATGAAAAGATGTGTGGAAAATATTCTGCTCATGATGTTCCCACCTGCTGCTGCTGCTGCTCAGTTTCTAACTGGATCCTCTGCCTGTATTTTTGCCACTTTGGATTGCAGCCGATGCTGTGGAAGATAAGTGGTTTTGCCTTCCTGAAGCTGTGCCTCTCCAGAGCCACCATCAACAGCCTCAGCTGGCTCTTCTCTTTAGTGAAGTAAAAATTAGTACTGGCTCACTGATTAAAATGAACCTCAGCTTCACCAGTCACACTCTCATTCACAACTCACGCTGGTTCTGCTCTACCCTGTCCTCTGTGATAAAATCTTATAGTCATATTTGGCAGATATTTGCCCTGAAACTTAATCACACCTAACATATATCATGTGCATTTTCTGTTATTAGGCCTTCAATTTCCTGCTGTCTGGCTGTGTCCCAACAGATGATTTGTGATCCAGCAGTGTTATTACCCTTGCTGAGAACTGACATTTCATACTGTTTAGCATCAGCTCATTCAGCTATATTTCACATATGTTTTAGCTCATCATTAGACTCAGGTTGAGTCAAACAATCAGCGAGGGTATAGAGCTGCATCAGGTACAAACCTGCAAACACTGCAACAGGGTGAGCTCAGGTCCCAGGGCTTCAGGGTCCTGCTGTCACAGGCTTCTTCCTCCTTCCCACTTCTTCAGTCTCAGCTCAAGGGCTCTAATTTGCAGTTTGGAGCCACACAGAGCTCTCCTGATGAGCTGGTTTTGGCTGGGGTAAAGTTAATTTTCTTCATAGCAGACAGTATGAGGATGTGTCCTGGATTTGTGCTGGAAGCCATGTTGATAATTCAAGGATGTTCTATTGCTGAGCATCACTTACAAGAGCCAAGACCTTTTCTGGTCCCCACACCAATCTCACCAACAAATAGGCAGGGGGTTGTACAAATTGCTGGGAGGGCACACAGCTGGGACATCTGACCCCTGCTGACCAAAGGAATGTTCCATACTATATGGTGGCATGCTTCTCAATAAAATCTGTGGAAGAAGGAGGAAAGGGGGGATGTTTGGAATGATGGAGTTTGTCTTTCCAAGTCACTGTTATGCATAATGGAGTCCTGCGGGGATGGATGAACGCTTGATTGACCATGGGAACTGGTGAATTAATTCCTTGTTTTGCTTTGCCTGTGTGTGCAGCTTTTGCTTTACTTGTTAAACTGTCTTTATCTCAACCAGTGAGTTTTCTCACTGTTACTTTTCTGATTCTCTCCCCCATTCCACCAGCATATCCCAGTGGCACATCTCTAAATATACTTGATCACTTTTCTGATAGAAGGACACTCTACACTACAACCCAAAGCAAAAATAAGTCATTATGTATATCACTATAACTACAGCTGAGACTTGAGCTTTGTGGAAACAATTTTTGCCTCGTAAATCTGCTAAATAATAAGTATCAGATTCCACAAATATGTCATAAACTTCATTTTCTGGTATCATCTAATTTCTACTCAACAAATCTATATTTCTACAGGACTCTGCAAAATTGCTTTCTGCTTTTTGTGTACTTTCCCAGACGAAAAATTTATCAACACGAAACTGTTGACAACTTTAGAAGAGTGAAATTTGCTAGAGATGACCTATTAGATCTCAATCTTTATAATATAATAAATACAAGGCCAAAAGACAATGGTTTTGTTTGATATGTTGATTCCCTTTATATCAGTAAATAAGCCCGTAGCCTGGGATGGAACATCCTTCTCATGAGCATGCATATTTTAGAAACATACTGATGTGTCCTTACTTACTTCTTTGTAAGTCATAATCCAAGAGAAGCACAGACATGCAGAGGGTTTCACTTGACCCATTACCCAATATTTTATATGTGTGTCAGATTTGGCTCCTATTCTTTTCCCAATGTCTCCCCAGAGACCTGTGAGACATTTAAATGCATGCACAACCATTTCATTGCCCTATCTCACCTTTGGTCAAAATGAAGTCAAGTCTCCGATATTGTCACCAATGCACAAACTTCATGAGGTTTATGATGTCTGTGACAGAAACCCTTCTACCTTATTGAAGTTTTCACTCACTTTTTTATTACACCAGTATTCTGTTATCAGGGTCTTTACATACTAAAACATGTTTTCCAAAATCAAGAAACATTATGTGTCCCCTTCATATCTTAAGGCACATGTTTTCACTAGTTAACTCTGTGTGTGTGTGTGAAGAGAAAGCTAGGAGAAAGCCACATTAAGCCACTTCCCTATTGCTCTTCTTTCCCCCACCTCTTAGATGCTCAGCTTTCTTGTGCAAGAAATGCTCCGGGGATATGGGTGATGCCTGGGCAAGACTTGTAGCATAACCTCTTGTGCTCTACACAGATAAAGAGACCTCCCAGTGTCACTACTTACCTGCTACCTAGGAAGGAAATGCTGTTGGTTACTGTTGGGTGAAGAAAAGTTCAAGATTAGATTATGACCAAATCTGGTGAGAGCATCAGGCTAGTCGCTGTTCTGGGGATGAGATAAAAAACTGTCCTCATTACCAGGCCAGAGTACATAACTTTTCCTGCTTTCTGCCATGAACCCCAAGATCTAGTGTTGGTTTGTGTAATAGTACAACTATTACATGTGTGTATATATATGCACATACATAATATATGTAATATGTAGTATATATATCAAATATATACATATATGCACATATTTATGCATGCATGTATATATAAAATACATTCATATATATTATATATGTAGTATATATAGTTATATATATACATATGTACTTACATATATATTTAGTTATAATGAATTAAAAAATATACGCTGTCCAGTGGCAAAGATTCAACCTGACTTTGATGTTTGTGGTTATCTTCAGATCAGCTGGTGACGTGGAGGTAATTTTCCCATTTTTCTTCCCTCATTGTCTACTGACAGAGAATATGTTAACCGCAGGCCTGGTACTCAAAGGAGGAAACAGAGTCAGAAAATAAAGCTGGGTTCCCCAAGGCAAGTTCAATGAACCGCTCCTGTCCTTCTGACATGTAGAACACAGCTGTCAAACATTAGCAGTCTGATTTGGTGGTCTTGGACATAACTGACATACATAAAAACATCTCCACTGGGAGAAACTAACATCAAAGTTAAGGGCAACATTCAGACAAATGTTACTAAAATAATACTTAAAGAAAGGATGTTGAAGTAGTTGTGAAGGTTTATGTTTTTTTCCACTTGTCTTTGGTATTTTCCTGAGTCACGCTGGGAACAGAAACCTGCCAATACCAGAATCAGGTTTTGGTTTACATATATCCCATATTATGACAATTATCTAGAGCTGCTAACAAGGCAACCCCTCATGAGGAAATGCATGGAGAGATGGTTAGATTTTACAGCTGCTGGGTAAAATGTTGCAGCCATTCCCTGAAATGATTCAAATCATTCTCTGCCTACCTAATATGCAGCAAGGATCCCTCAATCATGAAAAATCAAGAAGCACCCTCCTCTCTCTCTTCCTCCCTCCTTCTCTTCCCACTGAGTCCAGCTCTGTTAGTGGGATTCCTGGTGAACACTTTCCAGGTGATCCTCTAAGCACTCTGGGGAAGGACACAATCCGTCAAGGTCATGGTATTCTTGTGTAAAGAACCGTACTAAGTTCCTCTAGCAGGTGTGATCTCTTTCCTCCTTCCCTCCCCACTTTCTGTTTGAAGTGGCAGATTGTTTTCAAAGTCAGACATACTTCCACTCCCACTTTCCCTGTTCCCCAGGACCTGTGATTTGTGCCATCTTTTCTTAGAAATACAGTTATCTTCCTCCAAACCAGTTGTGCAGAAGCAAAAAAACAACCTCGAACATATTCCTCTGGTGCTATTCCTCTTGCTTTCACCTGGTGTGAACTGTGAAGTCATTGTTACAGCATTCAAGCTTTCTCCCTTATCTAAGTTTAGGTAAAATAAGCACATCTCTTCTACCCAGCAACAATAAAACATGAAAAGAGATAGAGCAAGTAAACTCATCTTCTCCCAAAATGTGCTTCTATGCTTCTGAGTTTCTTCCTGAGCCCATGTCCCTAACATCCTTTCTAGAAAGATTGGTACTTAGGCCTGCTCTTGGGCATTTGTGTTGTACCTTTGACAACAAACTGAGAAACCTTGTGATACTTTATAGGGCTGATACAGAAAGAGAAAAATCCCACATAGAGGTAACTCTGCTTTTCAACCTCAAAGTATTGACAGCATCTGTTTCACACACCTTTTTGTCACTTTTTTTTCCCCTCAATGCTCTTTGCCAGCAGTATGACTGTTTTCAGGTATTTAAACCACTTGTAAAATGAGCAAGAAAAAAACAAGGCTTGCCCTTAGCACTGATCTGTGTTAAACTGAAAAAGAGTATGTTGGCTATAATGAAAATTGCTAGTTAGAGGTCACAGCTCAAATGCTTCTTAGCTGGAGCATCTGGCATCCTTGTTTAGCTCAGCTGTGTGTAAACACTAATGCACTCATTTCTGCCTTCATATTTCCTGCAGTGCAGCCAATAACCCATACCATTCTCTCACATGACTTTTTTTTTCACTTCAATCTGATGCTCAAAAGCAATACGGACCCCAGTTTCAAAACTTTTACTGAGAAAAATGAGCAGTGGCTTCATATACTTTAGACTGACAATTAAACACATCTCAAATTGCTACAACCTATTTAAATCTGGGAAGCTGGCTTTTCTTTTGAGTTATTGAAGCTTCTGGGCTGAAGTATGAATTTGGCAAAACTGAGGCAAGCATTGCTCTTCTATTGCTTGTGTAAATTTCTTTATCTTCATAGGGAAATATTTTGTGATTAAAGAAATCCAAATATTAATTTACAGACAATACAATGTATAATGTATTAGCACTACTGACATCAAAAGAACAGCTGTAAGCATTTCAATTTCTTGCAGAAGGAGTGAAAAAGAAATTTCTTTGTTGGATAAGAAGACCTATCTCAAAGTGGAGTGGTTGAAGATGTCTTAGGGAAAAAATACAGAAGGAATAGTAATAAACAAACAGAATGAGATAGAATTCTCCTCAGTATTCTCAAAGAAGTCAGATCTGAAAATGCCAAAATATTATTTGTGATGTGTGTCTCTCTTGAAGCAGTCTTGAACCAGAATGAAAACAGAAGGCTCAAAATTTGATGAGAAACTTAACAAAAAAAATAAAAAAGATCAAAGAAAGCAGCTGTCTTTTCTACCAAGAAAACAAGAAATCCGTAGTCTATTGGGTAAATATGATAAAATTGAGAGTCAGCGTTTTTCAAACTCCCAAATGGAAAATTCATTGTCCTTATTAGAATTGTGTAAAGAGTCTATAAGGAGATGTCATACTCTGATTTCCAAAAAGGTTTTAACAAGTTTCCTCACCAAAGATTGTGTACATTTTTATAAGAGGAAAGTTTCTTTTCAGGTTTAAAAGCTTGCTAAAGGACAAGAGCAAAAGATCAGAATAAAAAGTCAGTCTTTAAAATGGAAAGGTTACCGATGGAGTACAAAAGAGACATATATTTATAAATTATCTGGAAATAATAATGAATAATAAGGTGATGATGTTTGATGCAGATCAGAAATTGGACAGGAAAAAAGAAAGTCTAACAAAGAGACTCTTGGAGGAGTTTTCATTATTGAGAAACCAGGCAGTAAAATAGCAAATGAAATTCAGTATTGATGAGATACAAAGTAGGACACGTAAGGAAAACCAACTTTAACTATATTTACACAGTTATGAGCTCAAAATTAGCCATTATCATTCAGAACAAAGTGTAGATTGCTCATGTTCATGGTTTGTAAAATTTGTTCAATTTTGGCATTGGTCAAAAAGCCACAAATGGCATGTTAGGAACTGTTATTAAAGGAGCAGAGAACAAACCAGAAAACTTTTTTATGCTCTGCACAAATTCATGGGTTGTCTAAATTTTGTATATTGAATACAATTTTGGTCTTAACTCTCGGTATATAGTAGGAAAAAAAAGAAGCTGCAGAGAAGGGAAATTAAGATGATCAACAGCCCAAGTCACTCTCCCTTTGAAGAAATTAAACAGGCTGGGGAAAAAGAGAAATGCATGAGAGGGTATAAAACAGATCATAAAATATATGTTAGGACACAGAAGTGATTAAAGAACATTCATTTAGTGTTTCTCATAACCCAGATTCTAAGAGGTATTCAGTTAGATTATCAGGTGGCAATATAACGCAAAATATTTTTCAGCTCAGTTAAATGAATGGTTAGCAGATATGTGGAAGCAAAAACTCTAGATGTGTTAAAAAAATATTATGCAAGGTGTGAAAATTCACCTGTTCCAATTAAGACACACATAGCCATGATCTCAGGACACCCCTAAGTCACAGGTTTCTAGGAGGATATGTGAAGAGAAAAAACACACTGTATCTCTCCTGTTTCCCCAGTTTCCTAAAACTTTTGATATTAGTCTGTGGTAGAGACAGCATAATGGAGTACATGGACATGTACAAATGCTTTTATGCTCGCAATATAAATCTTAACATATATTGCCAATAAACTTGTATATATATATATATATTAAAGAAAGGAACAAGAAGGAGTATGTGCTGTGTTGATTTGTACAACTTTGTCAGCACATTTGTGGTATTGTGCTCTGAAGAGATTACAGATGCTGTCAGCACTTCTAAAAATAATCTTGCCTGTAATCTGACAGATATCAAGGAGTCATTGCTCCACTAGTGCTGACTATTCTGCATCAGATGACCTTCAGGATGCTTGGCAGAGACTTCCTGTGATGATTTTTCCCTATAATGCAATAATGAATTGGCCACTCAGAGTCAATTAATTCAAAGATGATTTTCAGTGGGACTGGAAGACAAAGCTAATGTTGCAGGAAAGAATAAAAATAGGAACCCTTTCAGTAGATATTCAAGTCCAGTGAAGTTCAGAGGGAGCTCTAAATCCAAACTTGCATTCACTTTGTATCCACGCATAGCTAGTGAGAGTTGCTCTACTGCTGGGAAGACTGAAGCTCAGAAGCAGACGTGTGGTGAAAGTGGTCTCTCAGTCAGTGTGTGTGTTCAAAGGGATGCCACAACATTGCTCACTGAAAATTGTATTCCAAAGTGCTATCTCCAACCAGTTTCTTCCTGGCTTCCAGTGCAAGAAGATTTTAGATTTTCACCCAACTGCAGACAGCATTAGAGACACGCATAGCAGGAAAACCACTGTATAAGTTTGGTAGTGGGGCTGAGAGACATCAGGCACCTTAGGGATGAGAGAGGAGAGGGCACCATGTGTGCTGATCAGGAAGTGTGAGCAGAGCTCATCTGGAAGGATAGAACAGCAGATGAGCATGCAGGCACCAACCAGCCCCCCCGAGCAAAGGGTTTCCTGCAGAGTCTGTTCATACATAACAATCAAGCATTATAGTTTTGATTTGTCTCTCCCCTTTTAATTAAGTTCAAATCCACCGAGTGAGGTCAGGGTCAAGTTTCAACAAGGATTTGAAAACCCTCCTACTGTTGAAACATCTTGGAAAGACTAACATAATGAGCTGGGAAAGGCAGAAGTCTGAGACAGACAAATGTGCGCTAGGGCTCCTTAAGCACAGGCAAGAAGAGATGGAGGCTAGCTCTGATAATCTAAACCAAATTCATGGGGCTTGAAGCAGACCAAACTAATCATAGAAGAAACACAACTGTGGAGACAGTACTTTATTATAACAAATGGACATATTTGAGAAACATATATGAATAGAAGAGGTTGAAAATAACAGCTGAGACAAAGCTAATGTTGCAGGAAAGAATAAAAATAGGAATCCTTTCAGTAGATATTCAAGTCCAGTGAAGTTCAGACATTGTCCCACATGACATCGTTGTCTCTGAACTGGAGAGACATTGATTTGGTGCATGGACCACTCTGTGGATAAAGAACTGGATGGATGGCAGCATGCAAAGAGTTGTGGTTAATGGCTCAGTGTCCGGCTGGAGACCATTAATGAGTGATGTCCCTCAGTGATCGGTGCTGGGATCAGTCTTGTTCAATATCTTTGTCAGTGACATGGACAGTGGGATTGAGTGTGCCCTCAGCAAGTTTGCTGATGACACCAGGCTGTGTAGTTCAGTTGGATGCTGGAGGGAAGTAATGCCATCCAGAGGGACCTTGACACACTTGTGAGGTGGGCTGATGCCAACCTCATGAAGTTCAACCAAGACAAATGCAAGGTCCTACATCTGGATAGGAGCAATCCCAGGCACAGCTACAAGTTGGGCAGAGAAGAGATTCAGAGCAACCCTGCAGAGAAGGACTTGCAGATGCTGGTCGATGAGGAAACGAACATGAGCTGGCTTTGTGTGCTCTTGCAGCCCAGAAAGCCAACCGTATCCTGGGCTGCATCAAATGGAGTGTAACCAGCAGGTCATAGGAGGCGATCCTGCCCCTCTACTCTGCTCTCATAAGATTTCACTCAGAGTATTGTGTACAGTTCTGGAGACCTCAACATAAAAAGGACATGGAACTGTTGGAAAAAAATCCAGAGGAAGGCCACGAGGATGATCAGGGGACTGGAGCACCTCCCATATGAAGACAGGCTGAGAAAGTTGGGGCTGTTCAGCCTGGAGAAGAGAAGGCTGCATGGAGACCTCATAGCAGCCTTCCAGTATCTGAAGGGGGGCTAAAAGTATGCTGGAGAGGGATTCTTCATTAGGGACTATAGTGAAAGGACAAGGGCCAATGGGTTCAAATTTAAACAGGGGAAGTTTAGATTAGATATAAGGAGGAAATTCTTTACTGTTAGGGTGGTGAGGCACTGAAATGGCTTGCCCAAAGAAGTTTGAACACTCCATCCCCAGCTGTGTTCAAGGCTTGGTTAGAGCCTTGGGTGACATGGTTTAGTGTGAGGTGTCCCTGTCCATGGCAGGGGGGTTGTAACTAGATGATCTTAAGGTTCTTTCCAACCCTAACCATTCTATGATTCTATGATTAATATAAACACATCATTATATGACCCATAAACAAGTGATCATAAAACTTAATTGGGAGTTGGGTGGTTTATATGAAAATCAGGCTTTTGCTCTGCTGGACTTTTCACAACACGCAGAGTGCCTTGGCCACCAGACTACTGGATAAACTCCATGTGTGTGTGTGTGAAAGCTTCAGTGGGCAGAAGAGAGCTTTCCGTTGGTCTATGGCTGTACTTTAGTAGGAGCATTACTTCATTAACTATAAAACTGAAAGCTGAACACAAATTTCAGGATTTGACCTGATATGCATGTGGTTGTTTCACATACACTTTCTACAGTAAGATAAAAGATTTGAAAGATTACCCCAGAGCACAATTTGCACCTATTTACCTTGGTCTCCCTAAAGCATCCTGTTCTTTCATCATTATTGTTTAAGTAAGTTAAAATGAAGATCAAATGTAATAACCTCTTCAGGTTGCTAAAATATGGCACTTGTTAAGCATGCCACCTAGTCATCTGGTCTTAGAAAAAATGCTCTTTAAATGTAACATGCAAAATTTGTGCAGTGCCACTTAATTGCAGACAAGTAATTTTATCATACCAGGTTGAAAATTTGTGTTGTATTTTTGAAAAAAAAAATCAAATTTGTATTTTTTTTGCCTACAGCAGTATCACATACAGATTTCTTTCTTTCTGAACATTTTCATCTCTACCTTTTGAAACATCAGTGTAGCATTGCTTGACATGGTTTGCAAAGTGCAGTTGAGACAAAGAGATTTCCATTCTTTTTCCCCATACAAATTGGTTACTGAAGAATTTGAAGTATACTGCTTGCTTGGTTTCCTAAGTGAATAGAGCTTGTGGTATTGCACTGACTTCTGCCCTTTTCAGCCCTATCCACCAGCAACCCTGAATTTTCCTGTCAGACAACGTTTTCAACAGATTTTTTTTTGGTCGAAGATCTGCATTTGAACGCTCTACCACCATTCTGTCTTAGGACTCAACATTTGATAAATTTTACTATGCATTTTCTTGCCCCTGCCTGCATCCTAACATTGATGACAATTCAGGCTTCCCAGACAAGGTACCTTCTTGGGAAATAGCACTGGGTTCCGAAGAGACAAAAAGTACTGCAAAGACACCACCAAGTAAATCAAAGCGTGGTGCCATCATTCTTATATGGGTTGCTGGGCTATTTTTGAAGCTCACCTTGTTTGCACAAATAATTCACTCCTAGCCAAATATTTTAAAATTACTGTAACAATAAATGCCTGTCGACTGTGCTGCTGGTTTTGCTCCCAAAGCACTATGTTCATCCTGTTTTTGCCTGGCTAACTTGGCTGTGCTGCAAGCCACAACTGGGTTTCTTCCTAGGCTCTTCTGATGGAATTTCTCATATCCAGCCAAAAGTGATGGTTGAATTGCCCTATGGAAGTATCTGATTTCCTAGGGAAACCTAGGGAATTTGGAAAACTGGCTTAGTTTAGAACTATTGCCCAATAATAACCAAGTGATGAAACACATGAAGAAGTCCTTTGAAAACAAAAAAAAACCAAATGTGATTGATGTAATTTGAAGATGTATAGGAGTGGAGAATTTAATTATGTACTTGAAGAGTAATTTCTTGGTTTCATCTTTGCCATAGCTTACTATGGGGATTAAGAAACAGATCTAGAAGGAAAAAATGCATCAAAAATATTTATTAAAATTAAAAAAAGAAAAATATATGAGCTGGTCTTCTAACCACTTGTTGCAGCTGATAAATCTCTGTTTCAGGTTAAAAGTGATAGACACACTGAAGAAAAAAGGAACCTCATCTCTTGCACTGGTCTCTGTCACACAAACCCACCTCAGGAAACTTGGAAAGGGAAGCCAGTTGAAGTGCAGTGTGGATGGGTTTCCATATGAGAGTGACATGTTAAACCATGACCAAGGGCAGCATTTTGATCTTCCTAAATGTTATGGCCTTTTTGCTATAGATTTTAGCTGAGGCAGCAAGTTGCTTGAAAAATTCAGAATTTAGCCGAGTATTTTTAATAGTCAAGATTAGGTTGATCTCCACTGTAGAAGACTGAGATTCACCAATGTGAATCTCTTCAGTGTGCCTGCTGCACCTGGAGAGAAATTATTCCCCCTTCTTGTCAGTGCTTTTCACCAAGTTCACAGCATATCTAGCCTGCTCTATTTTTGCCAACATTTTTGTCTGTACTATTACATTCAGTTGAGTATACATGCAAAACGTGTATGTTCCAGTTTACCTGGGACATACACATTTCTATGATTTTCAGCTATAAGGAAGAAAGCACAGGTAATTTATGAAGTTGGGTGCTTACATCAATCATTGAGGTCAGCTAGTGTTTGAATGCAGATTTGAAAGGATAATGAGCACAGGTAAAAGGACTTCTACTGAATAGTTTGCAATCATGTCGCAGGCTGGCATTTTGTTTCAGAAAACATTCATTAAATTATTTGGCATAGAAACCAAATGAGTAAAAATCAAATTTGTGGAGACAAACAAAAAAAAATTCTCTATTCCTTCTGAATGCATGGTTTACTGTGAGTCATTCACGTCTGATCCAAAGAAAAAAAATTATAAGCCAGTGGTAGAAAATATTTGATGTGGCAGAAGCAGGGATTAAATGAGGAGGAACTATATGCTGGACAATCCCTAATATTTGAAGGTCTAAGCTCAGATATTCTGAAAAATTTCCCAGAGGCGCATGTCCATTTCAAACTGTCTGTTTCAC